>NC_089757.1:25125764-25140764 GCF_040412425.1 Macrobrachium rosenbergii
TATTTTTTTATCTTGCGTCACATTATTGAACTTCTGCTCTCCACGCCTTCATTTTCTCTCTCATTTCCCCAGCCATGCACACGTTCTCTTCCTCCCATTCCTTCTCCTTTCCTTCTAACCCCAAGACATTGTGCAGGCGAGATGTAATGCCCCACAAAATCTCTCAAGACCTTCTGGTGAAGATCTTACGGAATTGAAGAGAGGGGAGTGTAGTAGGGACTCGGTGGTAATTCCTGTTCGGGAAACAGGTTTGTTATGCCCCGCAATTTATATGATAGGGGTATACTCCCCTAAAATGGAAAACTGCAGTATCTGCGAAATTTTCGAAATTGAAGTATGCCACCTATTGGGCTCGTGAAACATTAATACACAAGTTACTGCAGTTTCAGAATGATTCTTCAATGCTTTCCACGAATATTTAGGGGGTCCCATTTGCAGTATCTGCAAAATCAGTAGTAAGGCAAGGGAAAACTGCAGTATCTACCATTTTACTCAGTTTTGTATTTCTGCAGATACTACAGTCTTCCATTTTTGGGCAGTATACAAGTGGTGGTCAAGTCCGTACATCCCTCCGTTACGTGTTTAGCTTATTTAAAAAAAAAAAAAAACTTTAACCGAGAGCTTTTCAACCGGGTCAAAATTCGTTTTATCTCTTGGAATAAGTAGAATACAGTACTCTGTTTTAATGTATATTTTTTATGTCAAGGTGTTTTAGTACATTAACAGTATGTCTGTTCAATTATGCAATTGTGATCACCCTCCGTGATCTTGGCAGTTAAAATGATATCTTTATATATTTGACCTCGTTTATACTGACATTACAGATTCCGTGTGAGGCTTGGGTCAATTTTAATTATGCTCCATGCTTTAACGAGTGCCTCTCTCTCTCTCTCTCTCTCTCTCTCTCTCTCTCTCTCTCTCTCTCTCTCTCTCTCTCTCTTTTCACTGTTTCCACTACCCTTGCCTTATTTCACTCTCCCTGTTCCTTAAGGGTCTAATTAGCTCTGTTGCCCAGCCATTTGAAGTTCAGGTTTATTGCTAACCAATGGAGCTATTTCATGTAAAAAGGAGATTCGCATCTTTTTTACCTGATATCCCCCAGGACGTTATTTTCTTTCCTCGCATGTGTTTCTGTCGTATCTTTATCATTCATATGGCGAAGGATATACGCGTAAGCAGGTTCCACCGCTTGTGAATTTTCAAATTCGACGATGGAAAGTTACTGTTTCTGTCTTCTCCAGTTCTGCCTCTGATTTAGGACGTTGGGCGTTTAATCTTTTTGTAGTGAGAAAATATTTCAGTGTTGCTAAAAAAAAGTCACAGTGTCTTCATTAAATTGTTTTCTACTAAAAATCCAGTTTTATCAGTAAATTGTATTATTTGGAAAAGTTGAAAAAAGGCTTTCGAATACCGTTCAGGTGTTCGATCAGGTGTTCGAAAGTCTTATTTTTTGACTTAAAAAAATACAATATACTAATATAATTGTGGACTTTTTAATATACAACATTTCACTGTTATTGTGTTTAGTGTTAATATTCGTTTGCAGCCTTTTTGTTTTGGTGTTCAAACGAAGCAGGGATTTGTAAGGAAGTAATTGATCATAATTTTTCATTTATAATAATAAATCCGATGAAACGGAAATTATACGAATAAAAATAATCTAAATCTATTATTATTATTATATTATTATTATTATTATTATTATTATTATTATTATTATTATTATTATTATTATTATTATTATAACTCAACGCACGAGATGGTGTAGTATTACTGTTATTAACATTGACGTTTTCCTGTAATTTGATTCCTATGTGACCTTGAATAAATTTTATAATTTAAAAGATACAATGTTATGATTGACACCACGGTGGGACCTCAATGCGGACAAAAGCTTCAAAGCATCACTCACGAGCAAAAGAAAAATTTTAAACATGGTCACCAAAAGAAACACACACACACACACACGCTTACTTTATGGAATCCTATTTTTTCCCAAAAACCTTTTGTTGAATCCCCGTACACTTGGTTTAGCAGAGTCCTGTCAGCCCATGGCTTTAATTGAGTATAGTTAATCTGCTGGAATTGACCGTTGTAAATGCTAAATGTGGAAGTTGAGCGGACTGCAGTAATCTGTATTTTACTGTATTATTATCAACGTTATCGTAAAAAGTCGTGGCAAAACCCTCATTAGTGGCATTGTCATGAAAAAACTGTCTTCATGAAATGCAAAATATATGCAAATCTAATCGTTTAATAATACGCCGTACAGTAGAATAGGATGCTCTTTCTCATGTAAAATCGCTTTGGAATATAAAATAAAACATCTGTAAATTATCTCATTTTGTCGTCTACTCTCTTTTTACTGCTTATAAAATACTTAATTTCAGGTACATGAAAGCGTACTTCTGCGCATAATTATGCCTCACTACGTACGGTATTATTTGTATGGAAAGCCAAATATTTTGAAATATTTCTAAAGGGGTAAGTTGCCCTGTTACTACCTTGGCCTTTTTGCTTGTGTAAATTATAGCAACTGGTTTTTAATTGTGTAAAAAAAACTGGGTCAGTGAGATGTTTTCATTACCATATCCTGACGTTTGTTTGTTTATTTTCGTAAACTTGTTGTGTCCTATTGGTTGTTTTCACAGTTGATTATTAGTCCAGGTGTCTGCGAATGTCTGTGCGTTGGAAGGAAATCTTGAGAATGGAGGGTTGGATGTTGAGGAATCATTTATTTATCTGGTGACCTTTTTGATGTTGAGATTTTCTTGCCATGGAAGCACTTTGTGGATAGAGCTTTTCAGCTTGCTTAAGTGATTCACAGCTGGCTACATATCTGGTGTGTTCTTCTGCTACTGATAGATTGTGTTGGTAATTATCTTGTAACCGGGTTAAATGGTAATTATCTCGTGACCGGGGTTAACTAAGTTTAACCTATTAAAAGTCAAAACCAACTTCAAAGTATGTCTTGTTCATAATTTAACTCTCTCTCTCTCTCTCTCTCTCTCTCTCTCTCTCTCTCTCTCTCTCTCTCTCTCTCTCTCTATATCTGTATATATATATATATATATATATATATATATATATATATATATATATATATATATATAATATATATATATACATATATATATATATATATATAAAGATAAAATCCACAGGAAGGGGCAAACACTGGAGTGCTATTCGACACTAGGTCCTTTACTTAGCAGACTCTAGTGCCGAAAGGCCTACTCCCAGTGTTCCGTTTCCTTCGTGGTTTTATCATTTATATATTCATCACGTTCCATATTTTCATTGATTCAGTTATTATATATATATATATATATATATATATATATATATATATATATATATAATATATATATATATATATATATATATATATATATATATATATATATATATATATATATATATATATATATATATATATATATATATATATATATATACAGTATATATATAAAAACACCCTTTGGGGATATAACAGAAACCAGTCACTTTCCCTCAACACTTAACTTCCACCATAAAAGCTTTTTATTGCTCTCAACAATTTATCCCCGATACCGTGCAACCTCAAAACACTTCACTTTGCATCTGCCTCCATTCTGCCGTAAGCTCTGTACACTGTTTATCTAACCCTTGCCCATTTTTCATCAATTTCCTCCTTATATGCTTTCCTTTCTTGTTCTCTGCCTGACTCACTTGTCTTGATTAGCCTTACCATTACAATTTCACACCTCCCTCTCGGGCTCTCACTTCGGAATATCTAAACCTTTACCCTCTACCAAATAATAATCAGGTATATCCTTAGCCACTTTTCCCACCATTATATGTGTGACCTTTTATTTCTATCTACTCTGAACCACAGTAATAAGCAATCTAATGACCTGTTATCCTTGACATTTTCCCTATCCTAGTAGTACTGGTGTGTGCTTACTTAAGGGAGGCATGTATTTCCAACAATCCAGCTTCTTTCCATACATATTTTCACATTTTATCCATTCTCATTTACTCAAGCAACATCATATCTACCCACAACACCACTTTTAGTTTTCTGTAAAAGAAAACTATTGTGCCGGCTTTATTCTGTCCGCACATTTCTGTCCGCCCTCAGATCTTAAAAACTACTGAGGCTGCTGGGCTGCAAATTATTATGCTGATCATCCACCCTCAAATCATCAAACATGCCAAATTGCAGCCCTCTAGCCCCAGTAGTTTTTATCTTATTTAAGGTTAAAGAAAGCCATAATCGTACTTCTGGAAACGATATAGGATAGGCCACCACAGGACGGTGGTTGAAGTTTCATGGGCCGCGGTTCATGCAGCACTATACCGAGACCACCCAAAGATAGATGTATTTTCGGTGGCTTTGATTATATGCTGTAGTGGCAGTACAGAAAACTCGATTGCGCCGAAGAAACTTTGGCACATTTTTCACTTGCTTTCTTTTTTTCAAACCTAGCTCAAAGATGAATATAGTGTATTTAAAGTCGATCTGTATTCCTTAGAGTTTATAGTTAACCGTTATTAAACTTCGTGTCAAATATAATGAATTTTATAGCATGTAATATATGTGCTGATTTCCGACCCAAAATTAGGAAAAAATGGCATGTTTCATAACACTGAAATAACAATCATAGGTTTTATTAAACTGTTTTGACAACGACTTGTACAAAATATTAATCTTTTAGAAAGGTCGAATTAGCGGAACTAATATGAATATTCATTCATAAAGAATACAGTTGTTATGAATAGGGATAATCCCTCTGATAATTATTTTTAGACTTGGCAGTTGAATTTTCTTGAAAATATTTTTTTTAATATTTTCGGATATAATGAATATAAGTTAAAAAAAAAAAAAAGAATAATTCCGTAATAACGGATATTGTAGGCGGAATAAAACTGAACTAGAGAAAAATGGGGATCATGAAAGGAAAAACTGAAGCCTTAAAATCTGGGATTTTGTAATGATAAAGTTACGGGTTTTCCTTCTTTGGAACAAAAGATTATTTAATTCACGTTTGCGAAATATTTGGCAAGGCCATTTTGCATTGCAAATTAAAGCTCTCTCTCTCTCTCTCTCTCTCTCTCTCTCTCT
Source organism: Macrobrachium rosenbergii (assembly GCF_040412425.1). Lineage (NCBI taxonomy): Eukaryota > Metazoa > Arthropoda > Malacostraca > Decapoda > Palaemonidae > Macrobrachium > Macrobrachium rosenbergii. Next base: position 25,130,872 of record NC_089757.1, read on the forward strand.
CTCTCTCTCTCTCTCTCTCTCTGGAACCGATTGCCATGGGTACTATTCACTGGTGAAAATGGGGGAATATTAAACAGAGCTTTGTTGTACTTTATTCTTTCTTCCTTTTTCTCGCTATTTTTTTTTTTTTTTTGTCTCTGTACTGCAATGAATTTTTTGCATTGAATTCAGTACTTTTCTTTACTGTGCTATTTAGCTTCATTTACATTTATATTGGCCCAAAAAATCGCATACTCGTTCCTACTGATTCTCGTTTCTGCCGTTTTGTTTGAAGTGGTTGTGACGTCTTTTGATTCTTTCGAGTCTGTTCTTTTCGCTTTTTCATACTGTCATTGTTATTCTGCTTGGTGTTCTACGATGTTTGCTAATCCGTTCCTGACCAAAAAAAAAAAACGCATCTTTTCTTCTATTGTTTCTGCACAGGATTTAGTTATTCATTTCTTAGCCATTTCTCTATATAGCTTTATTTGCTTGCTCAACTTTTATTTCCTCAAACTTTTTTTTTTCGTCTTGTTATGTATATTGGCATCGTTTATGTATAAATCGAATGACTTGCCTTCTTTATTTTAACTTTTTAAAAATTTTCTAATTCTTTTATGTTCGTTATTTTATCATTAGTTTGTTTTTGCAAATGCTGCAGTATCTTTTCTCGGATGTCTTCGCTATTTGTATATCTAACGGGGGTAAACTTCAGTCGCTTTCTTTGTCTTTTAGTTTATCAGGTAAGCAAAACATAACATTGGAAAACCATAATTTTTTCCGATTCATATTTGCTTTTTTTCTTAATCATGTGGGATTTTCCGTTCATAAATCCCACTATCCCTTCTTCCTCTTCTCTTCTATATGCATTTCATCACGGTTTTTTTTTTTTACCCCCTTTTTTTGTCTTCCTCTTTCTTCAATTTCATCTCACCTTTCTTAGACGCATCAGTATTTCTCTCTTTGCCTTCTCACTTCCCATCCTTTCTCATTGTGTTTTCGATTGTTATTCTTTCATGTTTGCATTACGTCTTCTCATATTACATCTGTTACCTTCTGTTACTCTTCTGTTATATATATATATATATATATATATATATATATATATATATATATATATATATATATATATATATATATATATATATATATATATACATATATATATATATATATATATATATATATATATATATATATATATATATATATATATATATATATATATATATATACATATATATATATATATATATATATATATATATATATATATATGTATGTATATATATATATTTATATATACATATATATAAGCTATTAATATATATATATATATATATATATATATATATATACACATATATATGAAAGCTATTATATATATATATATATATATATATATATATATATATGTACAGATATATGTGTGTATAAACATATATATATACATATATATACATATACATATATATATATATATATATATATATATATATATATATATATATATATATATATATATATATACAACAATTGGAGCGTTCTGGTCTGTCCTGATGACGAGGAGATATTCAGATTAGAAAGGGTGAGAAGATGACGTATGGAACTTATCACTGAAGAAGGGAAAGACAAAGCTAAATAGAGGAAAAGGAATAAGAGAAACCTCGCTGATAGCGAAAGTGGTAGGACGAAAGCAACTAGTAAAAGAAAAGCAAAAATCTTTCGTTATCGTATATATATATTAATCACTGCAATAATACTGATTTTAAGGTGTTAATGAAAGTTTGTAAAAGATTAATAACTTGGTCTTTTTATGATAAGTGTATCTTAGTCTGTAGGATAAGTCTGTTTTAGTCTGTTTAGATAAGTCTGTTTTAGTCTGTTTAGGATAAGTCTATTTTAGCCTGTTTAGGATAAGTCTATTTTAGTCTGTTTAGGATGAGTCTCCTTTTGATTAGATGTATTCCTTTCCTTTGAATAAATTTTTTTTTTTTATTATCTGGGATGCAATTTATTTTTTATATTGATGCGTGTTTTTCTTTTGCTGACCCCCAAGAGCCGCACTATAAACATTCCACTCACGATATTTGCGTTTGTTTTAGGGAATTTTGCTTTCATTCGCTAAACATTTTTGTTTTCGGTTAAATTGATTTCATACATAGAATTACAAACCTGTGGTTAAATTTGTTTAGTTATTTTAACTACTAATTTGTGGTTTTATTTGATCATTCCCTCGAAAGCCTCCGCGGCTTTAAATCCAAGCAGGCACATTCAAAAGCAAAACTACTAGAGAGCTCCATCTGCAGAGGAAAGCAAAGGAATTTATTTATATTAGGCGGCATTCTACGTCTCGAAAGTTTGGGCTGGGGTCTTGTGTGCCCTGGCTCTGTAGGAATGAATCTTTTCTTATTCATGAATCACATACTGGTACAGAGAGAGAGAGAGAGAGAGAGAGAGAGAGGAGAGAGAGAGATGGACATGGACCTTTTGTGTATAATTGGAGCACCTTGGGTAAAAAAATTTATTTTTTTTATTGAGTCGAGATATAGTAGGCTTACCGGGCGCCAATTCAGCTTTTTTCTTTATATTTTCTTGTAAAGTTGTTGAATTATATTTTAATTTTATACCTGGTTTCCATAATATTATCAATCCCTTTTTATCGTCGTTTCTGACATTCCTCTCCCTCTTCTAGAATGAATCGTCCTTCAAAATTGCTTGCTCATATTCTTCATTTTTTTGTGCATTTCCTTATTTTGCTTTAGTTTTCATTATACAATGCGACATTTTCCTTAAGATTCGAACTTGATTTATTTGTAACCATGAACTAATTCTGCAGTCAGCAAATAGTCCTAGAATTTTTTTATCGGTTGCCTAAGGAATTTCACGGGTAATTATACTTTAGAATTTCAACAAGAATTTCCCCTCATCCTGCCCCCTCTCTTACATCATCTTCCGCTCTGGAATACGCCACTCCCTTTCTTGTTCCGGAACCCTTTTTATCATTATTTGTTTAAGATATGGTTATTCCATCACTTATTCTCTATTAATGTTCTATCATTTGCTTTACATCACTCTCCAACAAATCGTAAGCTCGTGCATTTGTACATTTACAAGTGTATCTGTGTGTGTGTGTGTGTGTGAGAGAGAGAGAGAGAGAGAGAGAGAGAGAGAGAGAGAGAGAGAGTTTACAAAAGTAATTCTGCCAATATTTTGTTGATAGTCAGTGTTATAGTGAACAATTTCTAAGCTTTGTCTGGAAACTCTTGTAGAAAATCAATAGGAGAATTTCTTATGAGACTCTACGAGAAAGTTGAGTAAGTGATTTAACCTTTAAGGCTCAGAAAGGCTGACATCTAAGATTCCCCTTGGTCCCTTGCAAGTTAGAAGTCCCTGACTCCGTCTGTCACTGTAAAAGTGCTTGCTAAATGCAAGGTAAAAATGAGAGAAATCACTCGTTCGTTCTTTGCCAAGTAAGGACTTTCTCTCCCTTTATAATCAGGCTCCCTTGTTGCCCGTAAAGAAGATGGTCCTTTTTCCCCCTTTCAAATGAAAGTATCCTGCTGAAGAACAGCCCTTTTTGTCCAACGGTGAGACAAACAGAGGAAATACGCACTAAATAGAATGCAGTTCTTATTGATAAGTTTTATTTATTAACATGTTAATAACTGGTTATCTACGCATATATAAACTATTCTTTCGGTGTCGGAGTTCATGTAGTTGATCTCATTCGCATGTTTTCCGGTGACTGGCCACCAGTAAGTCACTGATGGCTCTTTTACTTGGCCCAGGCTGATATTGTTTGGTTCCCACATAGTAGTGATCAAGACCAATTATTATTACAAGTGACTTTGCTGAGTTTATCGGTCAGGAAATATAATCGCACTGTATGTGTATGGTGAATCTCTATTATTGTTAGCTCTCTCTAAATGTTAAATAAATGCATTGCCAGCCGTAACAGGGATCTGAAGCGGATCAATAACAGGTGTGGTCAGGCGCCTGAGGCTTATCTCCAGAATAACTAAGACCTGACTGAATAGCCAGTCTAACGTTGCTCTCCCGGTCCAGGTTTCATTTTGTACTGGTAACTGTAATTGGTAACTCGATAACATTTGATGGTCTTAATATGTTTACCTTTGTTTTAAGATCTTTTACACAGTAACTGAAAAACGTACCATTTTGCCAAACCTAGCGTTCTCATTGATTTTGACCATATTTCACTTGTTACTTAGATATAGCTATATAAAGCATCATTCAAAGAGAGAGAGAGAGAGAGAGAGAGAGATGACTTGTCATTTGATAGCACTGTTAGCATAACAGAGTTGTTATGTTTTTACGGTCTAACAGTGTGTATCTATTTACATGATTCATATTTTCTCAGTCTGTCTATATATTTGCTAATCTTAATTGTTTCCGTATTTGTTTTTTCTTTTGCAATATTTACTCCTACTTTTACTTCCAATGCACTAGCTGGCGCAGAGAGAGAGAGAGAGAGAGAGAGAGAGGTGGTTGGTGGTATTTAGCTCCTTCTTTTAGACTAACTCGATTATTATTAAATGAGGTACGCCACTTTTGCCTAATTTAATTCACTAACTTTTTTACGTAGTTAATTTAAGACGGCGGACTCTGAGGAGGCAACTTTGTATTAGATTGAGTTAATTCAGGCCACGCCCTTTGAAACATTCTTTCGCCTCGTTGGTTGTCCTTTTCAACGACTTCTGCGACTTGTAGTAACTACTGCGGACAATACGTTTTAATTACGCTTTTTTGGTTTATATATTAGTTTTTGACTATAATCAACAATGAATTTTTTTAATACATTTTGATTACGCTTCTTGGTTTATCACTTTGTTTTTGACTATAATCAACAACGATTTTTTTAATACATTTTGATTACGCTTTTTGGCATATATATTAGTTTTTGTCTGTAATTAACACTGAATTTTTAAAGTGGTCACATAATTAGTACGTCACTATGCTAATTTGTATGAACTGAAAATGGAATGTAATTGTTATGAAAACTGTACTATTTTACCGTACTATTTTATTTAATTATTCATATTTACATTTCCAGCAGCGAACGAATTACTAACATTTCATTTGACTTACGCCCTTCGACGTGAAATATGATAGATATGAACACATGAGAACGTGTCTCACAGACATAAATTTCTGACCCATATCGGGATCTATCCCCGGTCTTTCAAGTGAGAGTCCAGGCCATGGTCCAGGACGTCAGCAATTCCTACGCACTAGTCATAAAGGAAGTTGGAACCTAGCTTATATATATATATATATATATATATATATATATATATATATATATATATATATATATATATATATATATATACATATATATACATACATATATATATAAAATAAACACGCCCTTTTTCTTCCTAGATTTTTTTTATATATGTTTATTCAATTCTTTTGGATAATGTTCAAGGCCTTTGGATTGCTTTCATGAGATAATAATAATAAAATAGCAAAGTATACTTTCAGAAGTATAATTGGAGAAGGAATTGCAATTTTTGGATTACGTGTCTCAAAAGGAAAAAAATCCCTTCTTTTGCCACTTGTGATAGCTGAGATATTAATTCTTGTTTCTTGAGAAAAACAAATAAACTCGTAACTTGTATTATAAACGGCACACTAGATAATGAATTCTTCTGTTTGATTCATTGTCAGAATACTTCGTATTTGCTGCCATTCACCTTTGCAAACCAGCTGCAGTGATACTGATCTTTATAAATTGTGTAGAATGGACCAGGTATAATTTCATTTGAATGTAGTTTGTGTTAGCTGTTTTCTGGGAAATTCTTTTTATGTAACCGAAATTATGGCTGAGGTTTGGGATACCGCAGTACTATTTTGTTATGATCTATATATTATTATTTATAAAATGTTCTATTTGTGTATTGTTGTATTCATTATAGACTCCTCATGATTTTGTATCCCACAGTCAATAGAATATTTATAAAATCCTTTTATACCCATGGTATAAACCTTAATTTTGTGAAGAAGCAAACAAGATTCACAAACCCAATAAGAGACCACCTACACGCGAGCATATAATTGGAGGTCAGTTTTAGCGAATGTTTATGCATGTCTTCGTGGCGTTAAACCTCGACTCATCTCCCTCGCCACGGAAGCCTGGGAAATTTATTCATAGCTTGGGACATCATCACTTATTGATTTCAGTGAGCGAGTGGAGTGCCAAGCCCGTGAATCATGCTTATACTTAGGTGGAGCTATTTTGCATTAAACGCATTTTTCTTGCGATGCGCTTTTGTTTTTTCTTTTAGGTGAAGGTTCAGTCTGTGTTTGTCTTTATTAACTTTATTTATTTCATATACAATCTGTCAGTCTCTGTACGTACATGTATCCCTGTTTTCATGTGTACAGACACACACAGACACACGCACACACACACACACACACACACACATAGGCTATATATATATATATATATATATATATATATATATATATATATATATATATATATATATATATATATATATATATATATATATATATATATATATATATATATATATATATATATATATATATAAGGTGACATCCACCTTACCAGGATGAACCAAACAGAAGACCCAAACAGGGCAAATGTACCTTTCATACATAATTCATTCTGAGTGGCAGTAATCCCCAAGGTAAACTGAATTCGATGTTAATGGGTACCTCGTGACTATATCTTAAATTGGCAAATTTTGACGGATACGTATGTATGTATGTATATGCATGTATGTATGTATGTATGTATGTATGTATGTATGTATGTATGTATGTATGTATGTATGTATGTATGTATGTATGTGTGGTTAATCACTGTAAGAAAGAAAGAGAGAGAAATCGATAGTATTTTCATGTAAGGAAAAACTTTGTTTCATGGTATGCTCGTTTGTCTTTATCAGTTGTATAAAGTAGTTAGAATTCTTAATGGCCGGCGAATGCGCTGCGGATTCTTAAACTTTTGTCATTTCCCTGCAGGTTTTAATCTTCATTCGCTCAGCTTTACATATTCTAAAATTCGGTGCTGTTCGTTTAAATTTTTCCCACCAAGGAAAGATTTCAAGAATGACCAAAACATGCATACTGTTGTAACACGGGCGTTGGAAATTAAAGAAGTTAAAGTTTGTGGTTTCTGCCGAATTCCAAGGTTTCTGGAATATGTTTCAAGGGTTCGGTGGGACGAGGCGAACGTAAAACACGTTCAACATTAATTTTTGACGAACGGGAATCATTGGAACTTGCACGCCAGAAGGTATCGAATTAAAGAGCGTGAGAGTCGAAGGTTTTCATTGTAAGCGGTTTTTTGACAGCTTTGCATGGAAAATGCAAATAATGCTATATATAAATATTGGTAAAATTAATCCCGGAAGTTGACACCACGACCTGCCTCGTTTGTATCGCGTTTGTATAAATACTGAGAAGTGAGAATAAAGGCTTTCGCACGGAGTAAAAGTTTTTTCCTTCAAACAGAATTGCTGAGGAAAGCACACCATGTAAGCGTGCCTACCTTGCAGACATGTTTACATAATTAAATGAGCTTCTTTCTTCTCTCCATTTCCCCACCACAAGCAAACAGGCTTGATGCAGTTCCTGAAATTCATTTCTCCAGACTTTGGGGAGGTTTGTTGCCAAAATTAAGCCACGAATCACACTGAAAATTACAAGGATCATAATACTGATAGATAAACTACAGTTTAATTGTGCAGGATCTGTACTAGTGAGTGGGTATGGAACAGCTTTAGTTTACACATGCATCTGTTTTTCGTCATTTTCATAAAGTCAGATCACTGAAAGTTTTCCCCGTCGTGAAATAACGACCAGAAAGTGATTTTTAATGTTAACCTGGAGATAAGTCAATATTTTTCATCTGGGAATTCAGACTGTCGTTTCTTTGCCGGAAACGAGTCATTGCATTCTTGCTTTGCGTGCAGACGGCTTGAAGAGCAGCTAGTACCGAAGATTGATTCATGTTTAGCTTCTTTTAGTTATTTATTTTAAGAATCATATTTATTTCTTTGTCGCCAAGTATACGTTTTGCAGCTTTATTTTCACATGTCTTTAAGGCTTACTATTTTGTGCAGTGCGAGGAAAGAATGGGTTGCCAGTCTTTACCCTGATTATGTTGTTAAGCAAAGTAAAAAATGGCGTTATGTATGGGTAGCAATTTCTTTTATTCATGTCATTAATTGCCTTTGCAATTCATCTCGCCCCGAAATATGAATAGAAATGGTAATCTTTTAAAATTGCTCGTATCTCTCCATTGCAACAATTTATTCTTGATTTAAATTGAAGCGAATTTGTGGTTACCATTCTTTTGAAACTGAAAAAAATATTCGCCATAAAATTTGAATGGAATGTTTTAATTTATTTCATCCATGAATACATTTTCTGTACATGGTCGCATATTTATTTCATATATATATATATATATATATATATATATATATATATATATATATATATATATATATATATATATATATATATATATATATATATATATATATATATATATATGTGTGTGTGTGTGTGTGTGTGTGTGTGTGTGTATGTATATATGTGTATATATATATATATATATATATATATATATATATATATATATATATATATATATATGTAAGTACGCACTGCAAATGTTCGGTCAGATGAAGTAAAAAGTAATTGATGTAGATCATTATCCAATACGATACGATTAGTATTTGAAGTTAAATCATTGTTCATAATTTACAACTAAACAGTCTTCGTAGAAGTCAATCTGTTATTCAGACCGTGGTTATTTGAATGTGCATTTCCCACATTTGAGAAATAAACCTTTTTATAACATATCACCAATTCTTCATGACAAAAATTATCTCATACCCTCATATATATATATATATATATATATATATATATATATATATATATATATATATATATATATATATATATATATATATATGTGTGTGTGTGTGTGTGTGTGTGTGCGCGTGCGCTCGCGTGCGTTTGTGTGTAGTTGTCCTTGAGGGAAAAACGGACATCTTGAGACACCAAGATGACTGATACATAACTGGTAGAAATTTACAGTATATATGGAGTAAGGTTATTGTATATCAAAGAAAAATTCATTTATATATGTATATATATGTGTGTGTGCGTGTATGTGTGATTGCGTGTGCGTGTGTATGTATATACATGCAGATGCCCTTGGGAAAAAAGGAGCACTGGTCATAAATCTATGAAATCTTGCAGTGGGCGGATACACAGTTGTAGCAGTTTACAATATAAATGTCACAGTGACAGTACGAACGAATATGCAGTGAATAAACAAGGGGCTCTCATTATCAAAAATGTAAATGGAGTAATGCTGTCTGAAGTGAATGCAGTCCTGACTTGATGGAGTGAGTGTTTCAAAGACATGTTGAATGAGGAGAATAAAAGCACGGCATAAATAAAAGATGGATGAGTGGAAATGCTTACGGAAGTAATTCTTGAAGACGTAGAGAGGGCAATTAATAATGGAGACACACAAGAAGTTTGTGAGATATCACTAGATAATGGACTGTTGATGGAGGAATGGATAAGAAGAATAATTGCTACGTTGCGTGTGGGTACAGGTGACAGACCCAACTACAATTTGGGCAGTGCATGATAGGATTCACACACATTTATATATATTGTATATATATATATATATATATATATATATATATATATATATATATATATATATATATATATATATATATATGTGTGTGTGTGTGTGTGTGTGTGTGTGTGTGTATTGGAAATTTTATTCAATATGCATAACCTACTCCATACCATTTATGAACGTGAAATTATATGGATATGTATGAATCAAAATGTAATGAGATTGGGTGTTGGGTTTT
>NC_089757.1:25145764-25153264 GCF_040412425.1 Macrobrachium rosenbergii
TTGCAGAATTTTATAGTGAACAGGGAGGAGGGGGTTTATTCGAGGTCATTGTCTTCTGACATAATGAAGGTTTTCCCTGTAATTTAATGTGCCAGTAGTATTTGACCAAGTCGTACCCGCACTTCAATGAAATTTAAAGTAGCGCGCCATTCCTTTAATGCGGTATTAATCCAACTGGGTGTTCTTTAGAATATTATGAGTCATTTTTGTGCGCATCCGCGCATCCACCCACGTTGGGTCAGTTTCTTATTTTTTTCATCCTGCTTATGACTTTGTTCAGTTAATATTTTCAGCTATATTTCCCCTTCCTGTAAGTAAAAAATCTCCCCTTCCACCATTACTTCATCTCTCTCTCTCTTACTGAATTAATCTTCAGATATCCTTCAAGAGTTAATCAAAAGTTCGTATCAGATATAAGTCCTGTAGGATCAGAAATACTGAAATCCCCTATATGGGAGATTTCACATGAAAATTCAGAGGAGCTTTTGTAAACGGAATACTGAGAGAAATGAGGATATATATATATATATATATATATATATATATATATATATATATATATATATATATATATATATATACATATATATATATATATGATATACATATATATATATATATATATGTGTGTGTGTGTGTGTGTCTGTGTGTGTACAGTATATATATATATATATATATATATATATATATATGTTATATATATATATATATATATATATATATATATATATATATATATATATTTGCATACATATATATATACACATACATACTCTCTCTCTCTCTCTCTCTCTCTCTCTCTCTCTCTCTCTCTCTCTCTCTCTCTCTCTCTCTATATATATATATATATATATATATATATATATATATATATATATATATATATATATATATATATATATATATATATATATATATCGTTATTATCCAAGAAGAACGAAATGAAAATGAAATCTTTATTATGGTTGAAAGAACGTTTTACGTTAGTTTTTCGTTCAGGGATTGAAAATTTTTAATTTTTGTTTTTTCCTTATTGTTTATATGCTTTCATCATATATTCATTTCACGATGATGTAACTTAATCCAACCTTTCGATGATAATTATAATAAACCTTCGCCGTAACATTTATCAATTTTATTGTCTGGTTTCAGTGGTTTGGCCTGAGGCCACTTCGGCGGCCACGTATTTCCATGTATTATCAGTATCTTTTAAATGCTAAGGAATGCAAATTGATGCCCCTGGCAAGATAAAGGTTTTCATGTCTCTGCATGTAGGCAAAAAACACGTTTTATCATATCAGTTGTTTCTAAAATCATCAGGACGTCCACCGTGAAATTCGCTTGTCTCTTGCTCAGATGACTTTTTCGGGAACTGAAATGGGTTTGAGCACTTTCATTTCCCTTCCTCTCATTGTTATTTATCCGCAATTATCCGTCCTCTTTGTTCTTTTGTTGAGAAGTTCAGTCTTTCCCGAGCGCCTTTGTTCATTCAAACTTTTAATTGAAAATAGTTCGTAAGGTTCTACGTTACTAATGGCAGCATCGTTAGTAAGCCATGTTTTGCATCCTGTGTTTGGGCGTTTTGTTCCGTTAATGTTGGAGAGTGAGAGTCAGGATAAATGTATACAATGAATATAACAAGAACTTCGAAAGTGAGTGTCATCGATTTTGAAAATATCATGATTAATGTTTCTTTATGGAAATTCACCTTCTCATGTGCGCTTGTTTCTTAATACAATCTTTCACTCAGGAGCGGCGGTTGACCTTGCATGAGAGTCATGTTCATATTTCACTTGCTGGGTGATGGCTCTCTCTCTCTCTCTCTCTCTCTCTCTCTCTCTCTCTCTCTCTATATCTCTCTCTATATATATATATATATATATATATATATATATATATATATATATATATATATGTATATGTATATATATATATATATATATGTGTGTGTGTGTATATATATATATATATATATATATATATATATATATATATATATATATGACTGAAATATTTTCTGTTAAGACAGAAATACATCTAATATAATTTTATGGGCTCTTTTTGTTGTATATACAGTATATATCTAATTGAAGCAAACTAATGTAAATATTTGGTGTATTTGCCACTCCTGGTTAAATTCAGAATTAAGACAAGTACATCACCGACAACTTCTCTTATATATCTGACCTGGCAGCATCTCCCTTTACCCTTATTTCTGCCAGGCTGATAGCATCTCCGACTTCCACGAAGGGAATATTGTTGTAAATAATTCTACTTTCCAAAAGGGGAAAGTGGCTCGTAGGCGTCCCTAGAGATTAGCTCTTGCCGGTGGCTAAAGGAAGGATTGATATTCTCAATATAGGTATCGGCGGCTTAATAGACGCCTTCAAGGAACGAAATAAATTACTGCAATGATGAAGAGGGTAGGCCTTAGGTGGGGGATTTGGGGTGGGATATCACAAGGTGTTTGGGTATGTGTGTGTTTGTGCCCATATATATGACCATCATTTGTGCTCAACAAACTCACGAATACAATGAAGCGTTATGTTTGTTTACTCGTGCATGTGCTTTCATGTTCACAAGTAAACAGATTTTTGGGTTGTGCTTTCTCTTTATTAACAGGAATAATGATACAAAGGGCATAAATGAAAAACAAACACTCACACTCAAAAACACACACACTATATATATATATATATATATATATATATATATATATATATATATATATATATATATACACGCAGAAATTACCTTCCCCGTGATATTACTTCATGGTAATTTTATAACGCTTTCCCTCTTTCCTCTCAACCATCTATAGAAGTGCGATCCCACGTAGGCATTTGTTTATAAAGTAACACCTAAGAGTAGGCTGTCTAATTCTTCATCCTCTCTTGTTCTTTTCATTACCATTAATTGCAGTCTGAACAAAAAGAAAAATCGTCATCGGATGAACGTAACAGTCAGCTAGTGAAAGAGAACTAGGCAATCGGAGTCAGGCAGTAAAGGGCAGTATTGGTCTGCATTAAACATAGGATAAGATATGGGCAGGAAGATGGCCACTTGATTATTTGGCAATTTTTTAATAGAAATTTTTATGAGTAGTTATAGTGTAACAATAAAATAGGAGAGGATTGACAGGGAGAAAAGCATATTTAGTTTTATACTTTAAAAATATGACCATTTCATTAAGAAAAAGATGCTGAACTTTTCAAGGAATTTAAATTAAAATTATAGAATGCTCAGGGGCGTACATGGGACAAAATGGGAAAAATTTAAAGGCAGACATCTAAATATAAGGTACGCGAAGTATAGACCTGTGCAATTTTGCAGTATAAAAATCATAGCGACTCGCGAAGACATACAAAACTGCGGAGTTAAAGGTTTTGCATAACGAGGAAAGTATTAAAACCGCCATAAACTGAATTTCAAATATTGCACGCACGACGAAGTTAGACTTTTTTTCGAGAAATGAAAGGCCCATGCATAAAATAAATACATATAGAAGCCTGGATATCGTGAATTATCCTACGAATATTTTTAGCTTTTAAGAAATAAAGGAAAGCAAAAGAAAAATGGTCTCATGACTGGAAATGAAGCGATAATGAAAATATGTCTAAATATGTATATATTAAATTTCAGATGACTATTGTAACCCTCTAAGTTAAAGTTTCACAAGCGAGACAACTACCCGTAACAAAATCTGAAACAGGATAAATTACATTTGACAAAACATTTCGAACGGGAAGAACTGAAACCAAAAAGATATTGCTTGTTTTGCTCTTGATTTCCGTTCTTCTCGTTTCTTTTGCATGTTTATTAGCTACGGGGAGCACTTTGTTACGTCTCTCTCTCTCTTTAATTCTCTTGCTCCCTTGCATGTCTGTGAAGGATAGATCTCGATTTTTATAATAGATGTACTGTTAATTACTCATGTACTTATTTAGAGTTGCCCCCATTAAATCAGCTACTGGAATTTTGTATATCAATGTAATTATTAAATTTGGTTTTAATTCCACTACTTCGAAGAAGAAAATAGTATATTGGCAAATGCCAAACAGAATTATGCGATTGTTACGTAATTCGAATTTTGCCGATGTTCCTTACCAAAAGTCACTACATATCTTGTGAATGTTGTTTTGTTGACGTATGCTATCCAACTGTCATTATCATTTTGAAGAATTTCCATTTTATATTTTTCGTTGTTGATGTACAATGGTCAAACAAACTAAGTGTATCAACATTTGTTTAGTTTTTATTAATTTTTTAGTAATCTCTGTTTACTTCAAAGGACATTGATATAAGTTACCTTGTGTACCTTCCTGTTGTTACTTTTAAACTTATTGTAACACTAGAAAATCACAAGCATAAAATAAATAAGGTATAGTAATATTTCTGGGAATCAAAAAGCAGATAGCGCACATACAGAAACAGGTCAACATTCCTAATTACGTGATACAAGCCTCTTTCTTAGCTTGGACTGCCCAAGGTCTAGCCTGGCGGTATTCCCACGGCCTACTTCGAGACCCTGCTTTAAGAGGTCACATTCATTCAATGGGATTGATAGACTGATGGCCGATTATCCATCTCAGTGCTTTTAATATAATGATTATGTGAATGATATATCTCTCGATTAGTATCCCCCCCCCCGAGAGGAAATGTTACAATTTAAGTACAGTACAGCGCTGCATTACTGTCATTTCATCGCTCAGCTGTTCTTTGCAGTAGCATTGTTATTGTTTATTACTAGGTCAGAATTATTTAGAACTCACAGTGTCAAGATTTTCCGTCTTGTTTTTAGCTTGATCTGAAATAAGTTCTATTAAGATATGCTCAACTTTTTCTTTGCAGGTTACCAAACCAGTATGACATCTGTTCTGGAGCTTCCATGAGCGACTATAGAAGATAATGTTTTCTAGTAAGTACAAATAGTCTTTGGATAATGTTTTTATGTGTTTATGTATTAGGTATATTATTATTTATAATAATAATGCCTGTGTCTCATAGACATGACAATATTTTAATGGTGATTTGTTATGTGAAACTATAAAATGCGTTAATAGCAATATTATATTTTGTAAGTAAGGTAACACATCCCGTAAACAGACATCCAAGTTGTAAGGGTATCATTTTGGGTACTATCCCGGGAACCTCTTGGCTGCGCCGAGGCCGATATTCTTTCTCCCTCATTGTAGACATCCCGCTTCGTAGCATTCACTTCAACTTTTTGCAATTCTCTGCTTACCTGTCTAATGTCTTTATCATTTAACCTTACTCGTCAATTTACGAGCTGGCCTTCGCTTTAAAAAGATCGATGATTTTTCATGGGTCTAAAGTGGGATAAACGATAATGGGGAGGACCTTAATTAATCCCAAAGCGCATCTGATTAGTTCACCTGGGAATTTCTGAAGCCCTTCATGATGTTACACAACCAAATCGGTATATTCAGGCTGATTCCCTTTGGGATGTCTAATCCCTCTGGGAATCAAAGTCGGCGTCCAGAGGCACTGATGGTATTCAGATGTGGAGAGCATTATGACTGAAAGGAAGTTCGTTTGGATGGCTTGAATGATTTAAAGATGGGACGAAAATAGGTTAACGAGCTTACATGGCTATGTTCAAATAGGGTTTGTTGTTTCATCGATTCATTTAGTAAAATTCAAGAAGTTTGAGGTCTTAGTTTTTAATTTTTATGTTTCCTGATAACTTGCTCCCATCCATGGTGTTGGGTTATGCTTTGTTTCAGTGTCTACTTAGAAACGTTTGACGTGTGCATTTGGCCTGCAGACAGCTGGGAAAGGTGTGAAATGACTGTCCTGTTCTTGCTGTTCAGTTTTATTGTTTTATATCGTAAAAATAATTGTATAATGCTTTATCTTGTACCATTTTCTGTTCCAACCAAAAGACAATTTCTGCTCACATTGCAACGTATGCACTTATTCCCAAGGGTTTCATTCATGATTAAATGAAATCGAGTTTTGTATCGCTAAAACGCTTAAAGTGTTGAAAGGTTTGCTCCTGGGCATTCAGGGGCAACAGCAAAATGTTGCAGCTGAGCTGTACATGCATTTATTAAGTCTTCCAGACGGGGAAACGATGGAATATGCGGAAGGGGCTGTTGCCCAACTCGTACTTGGGTTAGCGAGACTGGACTACGGAAGTTGAGAGCAAGGAAAGATTTGTGTACTAATGCACTTCTTAAATGAGAATTGTAAATTCATTGGTCTTGCGTCATAGTGCTTCATTATAGAATATTGTCCTCAGTCGTTGTGGTCTCTTTTTAATTTTCTATAAAAGGAAACTATTGAGATGACTTTGTCTTTCCGTCCGCACTTTTTCTGTCCGCCCTCAGATCTTAAAACCTACTGAGGCTAGAGGGCTGCAAATTGGTATGTTGATCATCCGCCCTCTAATCATCAAACATACCAAATTGCAGCCCTCTAGCCTCAGTAGTTTTTATTTTGTTTAAGGTCAACGTTAGCCGTGGATCGTGCGTCTGGCACCGCTATAGATGCCAGCCGCCGACGCATCTTCACCTGACCGCATCTAGGGAGCAACTGAGCACTGCCTGGTCGTGGTTGAGAGTTTCATACAGCATTATACACTATACAGAAAAGTCGATTGCGCCGAAGAAACTTCGGCGCATTTTTTACTTGTGTTTTCATTGTATGACTTTTCCTGGAGAACGATTTTACACGGTATCTTATATGCAACTTTGAGTATAGAGAAGGAAATTGCAGCGTACAGCAAATGGAAACTAACTGTAATTTAGACGTGTCTCGTTTAACTTTCATGAAAGATCATTTGCTATTGCAGTATCATAATCCCCCTGCAGTTCTGCGGAGCTTCCTAAAGTGATCCTCCTTAGGAAGCTTCACAAAAATAATGTGAAAAGTGAAGAACAGTGCTGAGAAACAGAAATAGAGCTTAATATATAACTTGTGAAAATAAGACTGAATAAGTCAACTGGTAAATCAGTAAATTCCCATGCGGGCCTGTTTCATGAAGTAGATCTGTATTTATTCAGATCACGTGCTTAAATGTTGTACACAGAAGAGCTTCGTTGTAAATGGATTTTTTCTTTGCTTCTTTTTATTGCAGTGTATCCTGCAGAATATATGCCCTATTTTTTGCACTGCGGAGCAGAGCGATAAAACTCTGATTTTATCTTTTTTTATCTTTGGGAAAGATTGCATGGCTATATAAATTTTATAAATTTTTGGGCTTTGGTTTTTAATTTTAGAATATTTGAAACTGGATGATGATTTGGTAAGGAAAAAATTATTTTTTCGTTTCGGTTTCTCTCGTTCTAGGATGGTTCGTTGATTTACATACAGTAATTTAACTTTGTTTTTGCTATCTCTCAAGTTTCACCGAATAGCTGTTTGTACTATTTTTGCATCGTTTGTCTTTAATATTTTTTTTTTAGTATCTGTTACCTTTCTCTTCCTTTGCGTTCTGACTCCTTTTTTGCTACTGCTGATGCTCTCTCTCTCTCT
>NC_089757.1:25163264-25250764 GCF_040412425.1 Macrobrachium rosenbergii
TGTGTATTATATATATATATATATATATATATATATATATATATATATATATATATATATATATATATACATACATACATAGTACATATATATATATATATATATAGAGAGAGAGAATCTGGTTACTTTTACTTGATATGCTTGTAATTTGATTCCCAGTGACTTCTTCACGTCTCGAATTCCTCACTTTGGAATTTGATTATAATACCAATGGATGGGTATCATAGATAAACTAATCGTGACTCAAGTTTAAAATCTATAAGCACTGCCCTTTTTCCCATTCAGTGAAGAAGTGAATAATACTGCGGATTTCATTATTATTCGAATAAATCCGTAATTATTACACCTTTTCCTTGCTCCGTGCTATAAAATAAAGACCTTATTGAAGTCTTCCAACCATTTATCTTGCTGGCAGATTGCGCTCACGTATTTCTTTATACCAGTGGGATGGGGCTTGGGTTCCCTGGTCTGGGTCGGGTCGTGGGAGGTGTCCGTGGCCCAAGTAGTTAACCTTCCCCCATTCTTCCCCCGCCGCTTCTTCACTCCACCCGCCCCTGTCTGTCTCTAGACCCACCCTCCCCTTGAGAGGAATCCCATTAGTATAGCTTCTGTTTATTGTTTTCCCTCCCATAACCCGTGACACTAGTCCTGAGCAGAGTTATCTCTGACACTGTTTAATTAAGGATGAAATCATTTAGTACATCCGGCCTTAATTTGTAGTAGTTTGACCTTTTTTTAAGTGTAGCCTTTGTGCGAATAGCTTCTATTTTTCTTATTTAGTAATGCCGCTGAGATCTTGATTTCCTCTCGTGGGTCGAGGCCACTCTGCCTTTTTATATAAAATCATGGTGTTGATTTCAACCAATGTTATTAGCCTAAAAATTTTTGCTACTATCAGTTTTTTCCGAGATTTACAGAAAGGATTTGTTCCCGACGAGATAAATACACGGTATTTAAAGATTAAAATTTCCATTACTGACATTACTAAAAATATTCTCCATGTGAAATGGATTCTGTAATAACGGTTCAGGAACTGCACTGATGTAACAAAAACTAAGAGGAGAATCCTTCATGTTGAGTGAGCCGGGAAATGTTTCAAAGGGGAATAACAGTAACATATCTCGGGATACATTTAAAATAAAAGGAAAGAATATAACGATAGCAAGAAAGGAGGAGGGGAATAGCGAACGATAAAGGTAGATGAGGAGAACTTCCATGAGAACTATGGCTCAAGTTGAGGAAAGAAAATTTGAATAAATAAAAAGAGAAAAAAAAAATTCTCCCACGAGACCAACTCCAGCGAAGGACCGAAAACAAAATCCTGAAATTCCGTGATGCCTTATTGAAAGGAGAGCTGCACGATCCCATAACCCTTCCGGTTACACCACTGCTTCGGAAATGAGACTGGAACCAGTCCGTCCGTTAGAGGGGAACTGTTTTCGACGAGAAAATACGCAGCTGTTCCTTTCAGTTGGCGGAATGGTAGAATCTGTGAGTGGCATAGGAGTGAAAAAACTGAGTGAAAGAGAGTTAGCGTATCTGCTGTTGAAATGTTTTTCATCTATTGTTTTTTGATCAACGGTAATTCAAGAATCTGGTGGCCACGTAAGGTCACGGTGTTTCTGTGCTCTGTTTTGTTTCTTAGTGTGTTCTCTTATATATGCCTTAAATCTTTATTTAGCTGTTTTAATGTTTGATTGTCTTTTAACGAAATCCCACTGGTTTGCATTCTTATTTATATAGAATATGTAGTGTGCTGTATCTTGGAATGCTACTGCCTCCGTTTATATAAAAATCACGAACCGTAAATTGTTCAGGATGCATCGATCGGAACAACATTTCACATTTTCAGAGAAACAAACAAATGTAGAGATTTACTTGTGATATGCTGAAGTTTCTAAGTTTGATGATGCGTTTTGATGATGAGATTCTTGGGGTCGGGCCTCCTATTTCAATAAGCCTAATGAAGTTGCTAAACTAGGCCTAGTGAAGGTGCTAAACTAGGGGGATACCAGGTTCCCAACCCGGAATAGCAAACGAGATTTTTATGGTTCTGGACACCTGCTGGAAGTAACACTGGAGGTAATGGCATCCCTTCAAAGATGAATGAAAATTTTAAGGATGCCTGTCTCATCCACAAAAGCAAGGTGTGCCTTTGAGACAATGTAATATATATATATATATATATATATATATATATATATATATATATATATATATATATATATATACAGTATATGTGTGTGTGTGTGTATATGTGTGTGTACTATATACAGTATATACATTTGCTGATATTAGACATTGCCTCAGTTAAAACAGAACTTTTTTATGTATTTATTTATATATTTTCTGCTGTTTACTCCGCCAGACCCCTTTCAGAATAGAGAAGTAATGTACCCATGACATTCTGCTTGTATCAGTGCCGGTCACTTATCTACTTTTTAATTTATTCTCGAACTGAACATGATTTACCCATTTTCAGCCCTCCCCTTCTGTCTAGACAGTGTTAGGATCCATGTTTCTTGTAATGTTGATGGATGTCATCCGATTCCTTCGGGAATACCCTGTTTAAGTTGAAAGTGTCTCGGGATAACATTGCTAAACTGTGAATAATTTCGAGAGAGAACAGATTCAATAAAATGGGAAAAAGCGACAATGTCGCATAACATCGTTTTGCTCGATGTTTCTGGAATTCGTTTTCCTGTTGATTTCAAGTTAATTGGAAGCAAATTGTTCGTGTCTTCCCAGAAGCTATGTAAACTCTGTAGGTTTATCAGTTTGACTCCATAATGGCTATGTTCCTCTAATTTGATATACTAGTCTGATCTGCATTACCTGTTTCACGGGTCATAAATATTTCTATTCGTTTTAGTTGTGCGACAGTCTCCAATCTTAGTGGAAATAGAGAATGATAAACCTTTAATGTGTGCGTTGAAATGGCAACAGGGACGCTCGCAAGTTGGACATATTTAGCAGTACATATTCTTTTTAAATGAACAGTAAAATCTGTAAGGTCATGAATTTACGTTTGCATCGTGCGACAAGTTGCTTATTAGGCTGTACTATATAATGAATTTTCTTGTTTGCTAATACTACGTCTAGGTATTCACAAAAATGCATATACAAACAGCACATGTAAATATGTGTACGAGTGTCCAAAGCTGGATGAACAAAACCATGAGATTTACAGGTTTCTGCAAACCAGATCCGCGCTTGTGGTTTACTGATCTGAATTAAACCGATGTCTAATTTTATCATTCTCCATAATTAAAGCCTTGAGGTTTGCCTTCAGTCGAATACTCAATGTTTTGCTGCCAGCATATTTAACAACGCATCGAAAGAAAGCCCATGAATGTAAAGAATTAATGGAATCCTGTTTGCATTTAAAAGCAGAGTCATTGGTCATCTCGTGTCTCGTCCAGAACATTTGACCCCAGGCTTTTCTAGTGAATGGTGGTCGTGAATGATGTATTATGACAAAAGATAAGGGAATTTCCAGCAAAAATATAGCCTTGACCCTAGTTAAAAATAATTTATTCTTACAACTTTTCTATTTGTTTATGAAGCTGTGAAAGCTCAAGAGTTTTAGTTTTTACACACCGTTGGAATATTTTTCATGAAAAAGCAGATTAATCATATATGATTAGAAATATTGGAAATAACCCCCCACCCCTCCCTCTCTCTCTCTCTCTAGTAGGAAGAGTGGCATATTTTTCATAAAAAAACAGATTAAGCATATATGATTAGAAATATTGGAAACTCTCTCTCTCTCTCTATAGTAGGAATAGTGACATAATTGCGCCTGCTAGAATTAGAACTTGTGATAAACAAGTAGAGAATTATGGCACTTAACGGCACAAGCCCTTATAATTTTCCATTTGTGTAGCAGATGTGTTGACACGGGAAATCAACCCTTGATATATTTTCTTATAATAATTTACTCTCGGGCGAGAATTATGGGAGTTAAGCATCGTCCATCCAGGCTTAGGTTTCTTATTTGACCTTTTTCCTACAATATTTTGAAATATTTCTGTACACATGAAATGTATGAACTTCGTTCGAAATCGAATTAATGGCAAAAATGTTTCTTGGTTTACTTGGAAATCATAGGTTTTTAAAGATACACTGACTTATTTTCAATAGTTTTCTTTCTCGTTAGTGAAAAAGTGTCGACCATAACTGACAATAATTCTTCTGTTCTAGAAACTTGGATGGTATATTCCAAAAGGTCATTAGTTGTAAAATTTCAGTTTCACTCTGAATATCAACTGTGGTGTCACGATATTAATGTTAAAATATTCGTAGTGAAGAACCCTATAATTATTTGGCGCTGAAATCTCTCTCTCTATCTCTCAACTATACTTTTTCTCTCCTGAATGGGGGTGACTCAATGAGTTAACCTTATGGTTTCCGCTATTTGCAGAGAAGTTGCTAAGCCCGTTCCCTCTTGCACCCTGGCTGTTACTACTCACCACAGTCAGCCTACTACCAGATGCTAATTCATAGCTAAGGTTAACAGAGCGGGAAAGGATTTTTTCAGAAAACAAGCTCAAGTCCCTGTCCCCACTCCACTGAATTCACTATTTTTCTCGCCTTACATTATACATATTTTGGCCTTTTGACTTTCAGTCATTCCTTAGCTAATTCCTTGCATAACCTATTTCCCATAGTATCCTGTCTAACAGTTATTCTTTTTCCTATTCAGTTTACCATCTCTCTCTCTCTCTCTCTCTCTCTCTCTCTCTCTCTCTCTCTCTCTCTCTCTCTCTCTCTCCTTTCATCATACCGTGTCGCAGATTATGCATAATATATTTTCAAGGAGCCATTACTTTTCAGGATTGACATCGAAATCAGGAGGGGGCTTTGAGTAGCCTATTAAATATTAATCGAAAGGTCTTCCCATAAGTTGAATTTTTATGTTCGAGATTTACAAAGAGAAGGCGAATTAATTTTCTAGTCTGAGTTGACGATGAAGAACTGGCAAGGAAAGAACTACAAAGAAAAAAAAAAAAACTTGAACTGGATCGATTCCTTTTCTGCCGATTCAAGTCCTGGTTGACATTCGAAGAGGAAGGAAAGTATGCGTTCAAATTGTGTAGCAACCAGGGTTTTAGACAACGCCTTTTAGCTAGGCCGTGTTGCTATAATGGAGGCAGTAGGCGCGAGCAGCTTTTCATTTGTTCTCAATTATTTACTTCTAGTTTTGGAAATATCCCAGTCGTAGATAGATAATTATTCATACAAGTTCCATGAGAGTATTCCTCGAGGTGCGGTTGCAGGTTGTAACTTCCTTGTGCTTATTGGTATACGATAATGGTAGTCGTGTAACTGCCATTACCTGCCTCTGCCCAGGTTGTAGTCGGTATGTGATTCTTATTACATGAGTGATGGTGATGTATTTAATGTTATTGCTGTTAAGTTGTCGTTGAAATGCGATTTAGCTTCATTTTCTTATATGAGATCCCTGCGTGATTGGAAGGGAACTACTGGAAGGCATATTATTATTATTATTATTATTATTATTATTATTATTATTATTATTATTATTGATGATAACAGTATTTAATTTCACTTGGGAAACAGGATAAAACAGCTATCTACCTAGTAGTATGCATCATTTGCAATAAAAAAAAGAAAAGTATAGTCCTCGGCTATCATCAATGATTCCGAGTTTATGCGTGTTCTTACTAAACATTTTCTCATGTTTTCCAGGTGTTATGAATGACTTATGGACGCTATTTTGGAGACTGAAGGGTAAATTGCTACTGTTAAAAAAATGACACGAGAATGAGGAAAACTGGGGAAAAAAAATTGAAAAAATATATAGTTAATGGTTACACACAATGCAGTAATTACACACACATCACTGTTTACCCATCTTGTTTACTTACTTTAAATAATGAATATCAATTAATATTTACATATGTCTTAATCTAAGTTGTACACAACCATTTTGGATAGTCAGCCATTAAACAGTTGCCATTTTTTATTTTGATTTGAAATGCGGGATTATGCGGACAGGTCTCCGCCCACACGAGGGTACAAGAAACCGGCAACTCTGCCCTGGTGTCACTTTCAGCAGTCGTCGGCTTTTGTCAAGATAGAAAGTGGCACAAGTATTCGACCAAGGTGTCATGAACGGCACATTTTTATTTAAATATGGTGTCTACGGATGCTGTGAAGGATAATTTGAGTCTGTAAGACTGTCTACAGTAAATAAAGGTGTATTTATATCCATACAGTTCCTGGAAACGACGGTTACTTAAAAAGTAAGTGATTTTAACTGTGAAGTACGGTTAAACTAGTAGTCTTTGGTGTTCTTGGCATATTTCATATTGCTTTTTCGTGGGAAATGTTTGGTTAGCCCACTGCAACGCCACTTTTGTCTAACAAGTAAGGAACTATAGTGAGAGACCTTAGGCTAATAGTCTTAGGTTAAGGTCAGAGATGGTTGGTGGTACTGGTAGGCGAGGGCCCGCCCATTTATTAAGAGGATAGACAAGTAGCGAAATAACCAAGGCATGTGAGTAAATATGGTTTCCTAAGTGAGTAGATAAACCCATGGTTTCATAAGATCAGGTTAGGTGGAACATTGGCAAGTATCCAGTGGTGTGACAGAGACTTGGAAGTCAAAGTTTAGCCAGTAAACGAAAATAAATAGTAGGCTACACCAGAAAGGTAGGATTATAGAACAGCTCCGCATGGGATATTACCTTGGAAATTGACTTTTTCTATAATATTTTGATTGCTTAGCCAATCAAGAATTTACCAGTATATTTTTGGCGGTCAAGTGTAATTAACCTCAGAACTGATATATTATTGCATGCTGGTCATCCTGGAATGCTATCACGCATGCGCTACAGGGGAACTTTTGGTAAAAAGTGGAATTTCCTTCACCGGAGGCCTCTCCTCCCCCGTGGTGGTGAATACTTGAAAAGTATTGGAACAGTGTTATAGGCTATGCATCACATATCTGAGATCTGTACATTTTACAGTTAAAATCAAAATATATTTTTAATATATTTATCACCAATGTTTTTTGAAGACAAATTGTTACTGCTTAGCTCCTTAGGACAAGCTTTTAAATCTCCATAGTTGTACAGGAAAGAGAGTACATTATTGGAAATTTGTTAAAAATAGAATACACAGTGATTTATTAAAAAAAAATAATTTTCCACCTCCCAACTTTGACTATACAACAAGCTTTCTTTTGGAATTAATTTTTTCTTATGCCATTTGCCATTAGCCAATGATTTGTGTTTGAACAAAAGCATATGAATTTTACTCCTAATTTTGTATAATCACTCTACTTTGATTGTTTAGCAATGTGCATTTGGACTACTACTCTGATTTGAATTTGTAGAATTGGAAAAATCTCAGTATCCAAAGTGCTTGGGTATGGGGAGGTGTGTCTTACTTTTTTTTCTGTAGTTTAGTTTTTGTTTAGGTTATGAAAGCAGACTCTTTTTATGTCATTATAGTTAGTAAATTTCAATTGCCTCATTTTTCAAGAGCATAATTTCTGCATTTTATTCTCATTTGGCACCCATCAAGGCACATGGTTTTTGTCGACCTTTGAGTTCCAGCACTTTTGAGTTGCAGGTCATTGCAAGATCCTATGTGGATCATTATGACTATTTGAAGACAGTAAGGGAGGACTGGTTATTGGTTGAATCAGTATCCTAAAATGAAAAAAATTTCAAAGGGTCTTTCAGAATGGAAATATAAAACCTATTGATTTTTAAGATGTAGAACTATAGCATAGAACTATAGTACCTGAAATTGGAGGTTTTGGTCAATTGTAATTAACCTCAAAACTGATATGTTATTGTATGCTGGCCCCCCTGGAATGCTATTGCGCATGTGCAGGTTATAGGGGAACTTCTGGTAAGAAGTGGAGTTTCCTTCACGGCGGGGTTGCCCCTGGCTAATTAACATGACATACTAGGTTAGGTTAGGTTTGGGTAGGTTAGGTTGGGTTAGTATAGTTCCTTTTAATAATAGTTTTCCTTAGCCAATCCCTTCTTGAACATATGGCTTCCGTATGCCTTGTGTATGCACAGAACCATTCCAGGGTGGCCATCTTAACAATAACATTCTCTCTCTCTCTCTCTCTCTCTCTCTCTCTCTCTCTCTCTCTCTCTCTCTCTCTCTCTCTCTCTCTCTCTCTCTCTCTCTCTCTGTTTTACCCCACCCAGCCTCCCATTCCCAAAGGGTCACCAATAAAGATGTGAGGTTAATAATAATTGACCACCAATAAACAACACACCACCTTCATCAGCAGACGAAAAGAGTAGGAAAACTCAATTTCTGAGGCAACAGCCTTGCGGAGTTGTTCTGTAGTTTTACCTTTATTTGATACAGTCTGGGTGGTAGCAGCCTTCCTTGATATAGGCGAGATTGGTTTCAAGATATGATCACTTGCTTTCATATAATAACCATAATATACAACAATGCTGACCACCCTACATGAACTGTACTTGAACAGGGAACTTTTGTTGTTCCCTACACCCTGAGAACTTGTACTTTGCACTTGGTTTGCAGAACATCAGCAACCACATCTTATTAAAGCCTACAGTATTTGAGGGTTTTCATCCCTTTTATTGTGATAATGTAGAATTGTCTTCCTACCACTATATGTAATTGATGTTGATGCTCATAATTTTTAAGAAGGATTTCATGCCACTTTAAAACTCCTTGCACTACTGCCCTATTTTTTTTATATCTGTACAGTATTGTTATTGTTGCATGTAAAAAGTTTTACTTTTATTTGTTACAGAGTTTTTTGTTGGATTGCATTTTAATATGCTTGTTGTGAGTTTTTTTTTTATATCACTCCATATTAGTATTACAGTACAGGTAGTTTTATCAGAACAGAATGCACTTTTAATATGTTCAGTGAGGTTTTTTTTTTTTTATTTTAATCTCATGTCAGTTCTTCCCTTTGACATTCCTTAAAACTTCATGAATGATTTTCTTGACACAGCAAGAGCTCTTTTTAACCTTCATCCAGGGTTAGGGTACTTTGACCATGCAGGATGAACTCTCAAATTGAACAGTTTACTTGTTCATGCTCAGTACAGGTAAAGTATTTTGATGAAGGTAGACGTGAATGTGGGATTTCAGTACAAAGATGAGCAATGTTTATTCCTCTACTTCCTCTTTCAAGCTTTTCATTTTATTTAGTGTGAAAGTATGGCTGGGAGGTAAACTTTTCAAGAATTCACCAAATTTGCCTATAAGATCACTGTACTGAGGCTGAGAAAACTAACGTGAGCGTTGCTGCCTTTGGGAGGGCTGAAACCGTGAACAGTTTTGGGTGTTACAATATAAATTAAAAATGGCTCTTCCATATATATTTTCTTGATTGTTGCAAATTTTTGTTGTCAACATGCCAACTTTTAGTAGCAGGTTTCCCCTAATTTTTTTTCACCATTAGTAGGAATTGATACTGAGCCTCCTAAAAATTCACAGCGGTACATATAATAATTTACTGGCCATTAAGCTGAGTGTAATGCGCATTTAATGATTAACAATGCTGGTTAGGTATAAGGACTTCAGTGGAAGGGAGCATACTACAGATGGTTGGACACCAAATCAAGAAAGAGACTGGTACTGAGAATGATAAAGAGTTCCCTTTGCCTAATATACAAAGGTTGGTTGTAGTAGGTTGTCTGAAAGGAGGAATAGAGGGAAGGAAAAGTGGGATGTGCTACTGTCACAGGAACAGGGAATGCCCATTTGAAGTACACTTGCAGTGTATCAGCATGGTTTCTTAACATGATTAAGCCCGTAAATCCAACAGTCTTTTAAAACACATGCTATAAAACCAGGAATTTTAATTAACAGAAATGCTGAAGTGAAGGTATATGGAAATTTCCAAAATTTGATTATTGTTGAGATGCTAAATATGTTGAAAACTGAGAGGATATGAATGTAACTAATAGTAATTCTAATGGCATAGCAAAGTCATGTAACACAAATTTGTCAGATTCATTTGACTGGTTCCTGATTATAAATTGGTCTAGAAATACCGGTAGCTGATGGCTGGTTATTTTTTTTTTTTATCATTTAATAGAGTCTCCTCTGTATGTGACTTGATATAATTTGTTAATTGTATAATTTGATGAATGGGTATTTTAAAGGTATAGATATATGAATATTTAAAGGTATATAGCCTATATGAATGGATATTGAAATTTGTTGTGATGCAGGTATAGCCACTGTTAATACTCCTTTTTTCTTGTCAG
The DNA here is from genome assembly GCF_040412425.1 of Macrobrachium rosenbergii. Taxonomy (NCBI): domain Eukaryota; kingdom Metazoa; phylum Arthropoda; class Malacostraca; order Decapoda; family Palaemonidae; genus Macrobrachium; species Macrobrachium rosenbergii. The sequence goes on from NC_089757.1 coordinate 25,173,515, forward strand.
TATCACTTATTAAAATTGTGATTTTGTGAAACTGAAACTTCTAGTGATGCACTTATTGCCCCAATTGATATAATTTTTCCATAACAGCATCAGTTATCAAAATTGATTTTGTATTTGTTTACTAATGCACACTGAAGATAGAAATCCATATTCATAATATATAAACAGTAATCCATATACATAATATAGGCTATACATATATAGTATACACAATATGACTGTAGCATTGTAAATGTTAGTTGCTGAGTTTTAGTTTATAAGCTAGAGAAAAAAAAAAATTTTGTTAAATGTGTAGTTGAAGTTAATTTTTTTTATAAACAGATTAATGAACCTGTAGGAAAAAGAAGTTTACTAAGATTGGTCTTGTTAGTGTATGAAGTAGCAATGGTATTCTTTTCCCAAATCACCATGAATAATAACTGGATAACAGCAATGTTGGTGGTCTGAATTATCCACGTTTTAATAGTTTTCTAATTACCATACTTTGATAAAAAAAAAAAAAAAAAAAAAAGCATGTGACTTCAGGTTACTGAATGAATGCATTACCATCTTCATTTTATCTAGCTTCCCTAACCATGGTAACCCATTTGCCTGGATTTATGAATGAGTTCAGGTTTTTGCCAAGACCACACAGCATTTAAGGCAGGGTTGGACATAAAACCTGTTTTCATTGAAAGATAATTTTGTAAAATTCTTGAAATGGTAGGAATATATTGTATGTAAGTGTAGCAGAACCTTTTCCGGATTCCATATCACTTACATTTTAAAATGGAAAAGTTTTGTTTTTAAAATCCCCACAAGTATGAAGATTCATTGTCCTGTAAATTGATAAATTATGCCACCAGTGAGGAAACTGTAGTAATTTTATGGTTAACAAAGTTTTTGGTGATTTTCTGTGGACATTATTACTAAGGTCATTGCAGATACTTTTCTCTGGGTACTAAAACTAAGGTCGTTACAGAACCAATACTTAGTTTTTATTTGTTTAAACAGAAAAAAATAACATCAGAGAATGTCGAGATGGGGTTTTAGATAAGGAATTAAGTTTCTGAAATGATATAAAGCCAAGTTTCACTATGTTCCAGATGCCTAATCTAAATCTTTGTTGCAGGATGGAAGGAGAGCTACCACCAGGATGACATGAAGGTCTAGAAGGTTATTTGCTGCTGAAGTACGATTGAATTAAAGGAAGTGAAGAAGCTGGAGAAAACTGATATACAGTGCTGTACTACATATGCTTTGTCGAGGAATGTGAATCACATATTGAGTAAATCTTAGAGAACTGTTGCATACATTTAAGAAGTCTGGTTTCAGTGGGCTAGACATCCTTTATTCACAGTAATGAAGGTCATGGTCATGTGGTAACTATGGCTGTATTAAAGCAAGCTCTGACCTATGGTGCACTTAAAAGGTTTTACTTCATTCAGTTAAAGCTGTAGTAAGGAACTTTGTGTTCCAGTTTGCCATAGATGTGAACAGACTAGGATATAGAATTTGCAGTGGCAATGACCTAGTTGCCAGGAAAGATAATTCACAGACTTTATCCTACTTGTACAGTATAGAGCAAACTCCACTATTAACCACATTGAATATCACACCTTGTATGGAGTTTCATTCCAGAACTGTTTGTAAATATGGGAGTTTCTGGCTTTGTTTTAAACTCTGATTCTGGTGATTCAGAGGGGATACTTTAATTAAGGTGAAAGCTTCTAAAAAGAACAAGGAGCAATATAATGAAGGGTTTGAAAAGAGTGGCTTTTCAAGTAGAATTAGTTGGAGTTTTGAAATAGTGGATTGAAAGGAACTTGCTGTAAATTAAATAAGCTCTGGGAATGTCCACACAAAATAATGGAGAGGCAAGACAGGCTGTTTAGAAATTGATTGGTCCTATAAATCCATCACGCTAAGAAAATGAATTATTGGGAACTAAACGGAACTCCCATTACTCAAGTTTGTTGCAGAATTAGAGAGGTTGAACCCCGTGGGGCAAAAATAATACATCTGCATAGATTCTCAAATTGTAAGGACTTTGTGTAAGTACAATCTGATTCTTCTGAAGTGGTCCCTGTGTATAAATCAAAGGTTGGAAATTGGTGAAAATGACATTTTCTTCATTTATATACTCTCAGTGAATATCCTGGATATCCCTGGGTCTAATATTCAATTTTTACTTGTATTATGGTGAGTGAGCAGTTTAGTGATATGTAATGGGAATTGAGGTTTCCAGTGAAGCACCAACAAACTCAGTGATTTCATAAACACTTTTTCCTTTGCAGCATCTTATTACTTTTGTGAAGATCTCATCATTTGTCTTACCATCCTGAAGATTGAAATCCATGATGAAGTTTGTGCAAAAATTCCTGTCCTTGGTATTGATGCTACAAGTGTGAGTACGTAATTTGAATCATGAAAGTGTGTTGCTGAATTTTGTTATACTGTATAGGCTTAGAAGGATATTTCAACTTGTGTTGTCCATTTTGGGTGGTTGGTTGGCTATGTTTACTGAAAAGTTACTTTTGATATTTTTCAGGTTACAGTTTTCCTGCAAAACTAGTGTATTCTGCGTATGAAACTGCAATATTGTTTTGTTTTCACCATCACTGCATAATAGCTGATCAGTGGAATTGTTAGTGATCTTATTGTTAATTGCCACATCTGGACAAGATGTAATGTGACTAGGTTTTGCATTGTGTATCTTCCCATGGTGTCCCATTTGGTGGGATTCTCTCTCTCTCTCTCTCTCTCTCTCTCTCTCTCTCTCTCTCTCTCTCTCTCTCTCTCTCTCTCTCTCTCTCTCTCAAGAAGAATGAAGTAGGGTATTTGCGAAGATCTAGAAATGATGAAGGTAGTGTTGCTTCAAACATCCTAGTATTTAGAACTGTGAATGACTATTTTAATGCATTCTTGAAGCAACTTGGGGCATTCTTAACCACTTATGGATGTAAATATTGGCTTTTTTTTTTTTTTTTCTTTCAAACTCATTGAATGTACTCAGACATAACCCAGTTTTAGTAGCACTTAAATTGCAGTGTATTTCATAATTTCACACAGATGCAGGTGATCATGCAGTTGCTGGAGTTCTAAGACAGTTGCATGAGGCTTCTTGTGCCCAGTATCCCACTTAACAGGTTTTCTTATAAATTAATTACCTCTGCTTCAAGGAACCTTGCTGTAAACCTAAAGGTATGAAGTTATCTTTTTGTTTGTGCTTTAAATTTTGTTCCAGACCTAAGACCAAGACCTGTTTTTGTCTGTGTTGAGTAAGATCTAAACATGAGTGATCATGCTTATGAAATTATTATAAAGCTGTTAAAGTTTCACTGTGTTCAAACTTCTTTCTAAACCTGTGTTGCAGATTTGAAAGAAATTTTCCATGAAAGGACACCAAAGTTACTTGGCTGCTTGTCTGTTCCAGAATGAGGCTCTCTGTTGATGAACCCACTTTTCCACATGTTGGAGCCAGCCTCTTTTGTTATCGAAGGTGTCTGATAATGCCTAGAATCGAACAGCATAATTTATAAGAAGGGTTTGATGATAGAATTGCATAAGGTCAGTACTGTCTCCTTTTTATAACCTGTGTGTATGACTAAATGTTGTTAAGTTGAATGACATCTACCATTTTACAAACTACTGTATAATTTTTTTGACAGTTTTTTCACTGTTGTAACATTCCAGCACTGATAACCATTTCTGTCATGAAACAGTTATTAGTCAGCCTTTCAGTAAGTCTGAGTTGTTTTTCATGGTAATAAATAGTAAAGAACCCAGGACAAAAACCTTGAGGCATACACCGCATGTCTTTAGTGTCCTATTGGTGACTATTGTTTTCAGTTGCTTAGCCTGTATTCTATCCACTCCTAATTCACATGTAATACTGTGGCGTATTATTTTTGCCATTAATTGTTTATATAGCATTTTTCTAATACTTCTTAGTAATCCAGATGGTATACCTACTTTTATCTTGCGTATTTAACTTGCTACAGAAAAAGTCCACGAGGTTGGTTCAACATGATTTTCTCATGTGACTCTGGTGGAAACTGTCTAGGTCTGGGGACCTTTGTTGATTAATATAAAAATTTCTAATGTTATTTGTCTTCTAGGTTGCTCATTTCCTTAGTATATCGTGGAAACCATCCAGATATGGGGACTTGTGTTGATTTTAGATATACCATCCACATATAGGGTCTTGTGTTGATTAGTGAAAATCTAAAAGAAATTACTGATGTTTATCTTCCTGGGTTGCTCATTTCCTTGATAAATCATTAGGATACCAGGTCTCTGAGGTATCTTTGTGTACATAGATGAAGTAGTAAGAAAGATGGCTATACCTGTATCACTACTATTATATCATCTATCTTTTAAGGCTGTTTTCTCATTTGTGAAAAAAAATGCTTTTGAAGTTTCTATCCCTCTAGATGCAGACCTATTTAATCTTCCAATGTTACCTTCTACCTATTTTTTTTAAAGATTCCAATTTTTATTGATAGTTTTAAGATTAGTGTGTGTGTGTATGCATAATTTTCTTGAGCAGTATGCCTCTTCTAACCCATAAAGGTCTACTGCTCTGCATAATTTTCTTGAGCAGTATGCCTTCTAACCCATAAAGGTCTATTTAATGGATATAGGTGTCATTTTCCTCTTCTGCATGCTACTGTCTTGAATTGGCTAAGCTAAGGTTACTTTTGTGAGTGAACTGAGCAAATTGCTCAAAGTTTTTTTTATTACTAAGGCATGATTCTCTTTTACATTGAATTGGTGTATACTGTTGTCCCTGTCCAAGAATTGGTGTATACTGTTGCCCCTTTTTTTTTTGTTTGTTTTTTTGCCAGCTCTTGTTTTTCTCTTTGTAACTTTGCTTTGAGTCCCTAGTGGTAGAAGACCCAACTATCATACTGTAATTTGTTCCAATACAGAAGGAAGGTTTATATGCAAAGACTGCTTGTATTTAACTATGGGTTTTATGCAAGACTGCTTTGCCATTAACTATGCAATTACAGATATTAAAAGTTACTGTAATTGTCAAATTGCAAGCCCCCAGCTTGCAAAGTAATAATGTATATAATATCTCATTGGGCTGGCATGAATTGCACATTTCCTATTCCATTTATTTCCTATTCCATTCTAGATGTGTATACACAATGGTAATAGGAAATCAGTAATTTAAACTACAGAGATGCATTCAAAGGTTAGGAAATTGGTATAAAAATACTGTATGCATTAGGTTAATTAAAAAACTAGATGTATTTGACAAGTTTTATTAAGTATAAAAATGACATTGTTTGTCTTTTCTAATTATTCCTTATCTTGCAGGTGAGGTGGCTAACTCGGATACTCAGCCTTTTACTACTACTTTTGATATTTCTTAAGCCCTCTAATCAGTCACTTCGGCTGCTGATGATGCTGTTAGGGCTTGCAGGGCCTGACACTAAAGAAATTATACTGTTGTGACTGTCCCTCTCATTGCTGCCAATGTGCCCTGCTCTTATGCTTGGTCACTGCTGCTGATTTCACATTCACAAACTTTTTACAATTGTTTATCATCCACAAATGTTACTACAATGGCAGTTGAAAAGGCTACTTCAGCTTTAAGTATGGCCCATTACTTCTGCTGCTAGGGGTGATGCTGCATATACTAATGTTGTTGGTGTAGATGCTGATGTTGCTCACTCTACCTTGTCATCACTGCAGATTCTGCCCCGTTTTTTGTTATGCCTGTTGATGATGGTAAAGTTTGGGAGGCTGGATATGCCATACGAGTTTTAAATTGGTTTGGCATTGGCTGCTCAGTTTGATGATGATTTCTGGATGACATTGTCAAATTGCTGATTTTCAAAACTGATGCAGGGTACACCTGTTCATGACATTGCTGGCACTTACTTCACCATTCACTGTTTCTATCTATACTGATGTCGTTGCTGTTGCCACTGTCCTGTCAAACAGTATTAAATTTTTAATAAATACCCTTGTAACTGATACGTTATTCATGTACTCTCCCAATACTGAATGGTTGCTACTCTACTTTAGATTGGTAAACACATTGTAAAATTTGAAATCCAAACATGTGGAAATATTTAATCATAGAATAGCCTTTTAAATATAATGCATCCAGGTAAGCAAAACATTAGCTAGCTCTCCCCTCTCTACAGAACCAGCTGGCATGAGATTAACAACTTTTAGTTTTCTGTAAAAACCTAGTTTACAACAAAAAATAATTTAAACACCAAAATCACCATATAGAATAAGAATGCAAATTAAGTTTGAAGAGAATATATAGTTGCCAAAAGTGCAGTTTGCCAATGAAGGAATTTCTAGACAGTGAGCACATACTTCTCTAGAACTTTTAGCTACGATGGAAGATGAACCCAAAGGAGGACACTCACCAAAGCCTATGAGCAATAACAGCAGATACTTAAAGAAACATCCAACTCCATGAGCCAGATAATACAGGAATTAATTGAGCCAGATAAACAGGAGTTCTAAAATTATTTCTGATTAGTGTCAGAACCTGCCTTAGATAGCATGAGCTCCAAATTATACTTAAGGTCAGTGCCCTTTCATCCTCCCTAGCCATTTTAAATTTCAGTACTGAGCATAGTGAGGTCCTCTGGATGTGCAGCAGAATAAACACAAATTGGCTACAAGTAAATAAGCATTTTTGGGCCTGTTAATTCAGCCACCTCGCCTGCAGGGACAGGGAAAAGGAAATTAACGAAAACATTAAAAATAGAAACAGACTGCCGGCGACTAAGCAGGCATGACACAGATGTAGAAGTCAATGCCAAAGCAAGCATTGTCATGGAAACGAGGAATCACAGATACTACAGTAAGTAATACCTAGCATGAGTTGGTGGGCAAGAACAGACACCAATTAATAGTACAGTAAGCAGGTAAGGAGGGAGAAACACAAGGTGAGTACAGCTGACGCTGTGAAAGTTGCACTTCTCGAAAGCATGGGTTCATATATAAAAGCTGGTATACCCTAACAGCCAGGAGTATCTGGATGCATAAAACTTGTGTACACAAGGAAATTATAAACTATTGACTGCAGGCTGAGCAACTGTAGGTGAAATTTGGTGGTAGAAACACAAAGAATAAACTGCAGCTGAAGTGGTCAGAGGAAAAGCAAAGTAATGCAGCCTAGAAGATTAACCACATGGAACTGACCCTGAAAAGCATATTCAACTAGAGTTCGAGTTCTGAGCCTTTAAAAAAAAAAAGTGGAAATTACTGGAGAGGTTAAACGAGCAGATCTCACCAGGGGTAGTTAGGAGGCCCTTGAGCAAGGGCAATAATCACAGAGTGAGAACTCCTCCGGTGAGTAGAAAATGATGTTAGATACTGGTGAAAGTCTTCCTGCAACAGCATGGAAAGTCTTCACGTCTGTATGACAGTGTCTCATCCAAAGACGACATGGTTACGAGTCAAATCCGATAACTATTTGGCATACAATTGCCTCAAATCAAACCACTGGCAAACAACCTCCCAATCATTGCAAATCCTGTAAGCAGGTTAGTTACGTAATTGGCCCCTACGTGGAGGGCACTGCAAATGGTGATCCTCCGCCAAGAACATAATGAATGTGCTGTAAAACTAACTGTTCCAACACCATGCAGGTATGTTAAGGCATACATCACGCAGTAACTAATAAATGCCAAAAATAATGCATTTCACTTAATAAAAATAAACCTCCAAAAAAATTTAAATCACATAAGGCTAGACAGAATGGTGAATGTAAGGTAATTAATGGTGTCAGGGACAAAAGGTAGGTGGGCCTAATGTCACTCGTACTATCATCGACATACCTTGCACATATATTAGGAACAAACCATTTTGAAGTACTGTAAACTGTCTCCCTTGATAATTACATCCGTCTGTCACAAAGCCTGTAAGGAAAATAAAGGTCAATCATGGATCTTGAAGTAGGTTCTGTAGCAGATAATTTTAAGTGAAAATTAATGTTGACAATTCACTAAGACAACAAATGTAATCAAATGAATACTAACTTGTAGATTTTGGTAATGGCTCATTTGAAGCAAATAAAATTTTTATATCTGCTTCAGATTAACTTTAAATCATGGGCATTGCAAGGCAAAAATAAAGTTCATTCCAATGCAGAATGCCTCCACCAGATCAGTGCAAATTGAACATACCTGCAATAATCTCACTAGCTAATTCATTGGTACTGTTTATCCAATAACTACCAAATTAGTAACTTTGTATACTGCAACAAGAAGCAAGCACTTTGAACAAAACTCTGGAGATTAAAATATACTGTACTACTGTACAGTAAAACATTATACTGCACTATTCAAAATGATAATTTAATGTTTTTTACAGAAAATACACAGAGTTGGACAATAAAGATCCAGACATGGGCAATAACAATGTACTAGTATTTCAAACTAGATGTAGCTGTAAACTAAATGAATAAATTCATCAGTAAAAACACAATGCATCACTTTAACTGAATATCCATTGCCAAAAGGGAATAACAAATCTTAATCTTTTTGCAAGATTAAGATTTGAAATGACTACAGGTTTTACTTTGGCTTGACTGTTTCTACATTACTCTTAACCAGAAAGCAAATCAACCACTAAAGGCCATAATCTGTCCCCTTTAACATGACCAAATGACTGCTGAAGGTCAAAATTACTCAATATAAAAAATTGACTACCAAGTGAATACATGAAAGTTTTTTTTTAAATCAGACGAACCTTACTAAATGGCATCAAGTCATGAAAGTCCTCATTTAATGCTAAAACCCATAACGTGCACAGTTGTCAGTAAAAATAAAAATCTGTGTCCTTTACCTTTCTGAAATGACCTCACATCAAAGGCAAAATAAACAGATCATGCTGAAATGAAGTTACATTTAATACCACAAAAACCAGCAGTGTTACCAGGAATTAAACATTGAGACCTTTACCAAATGACCTTAGGTAATGGAATATACATGATAATGAATCAAAATTTCAATGATCACAACTATTCGAGGGAACTAATTTGGATAAAAAAAAAAAAAACCTGGCAGACAGACCCGTTATTACCTGTATGTATTTGGCCTCCAACCTCAGGGTACAAAACACCTGTAACTTGGCAAGTTGATGCAACTTTGGGTTAGGCTAGTTCTACAACCAAATATTGTTGTCTTACTATAGTCAAGATGAGCAGCATAAACATTGGCAGTGAAGTGATGGATAAGGTTATGCTGTCGAGTGATTTGTCTCCTTGGATTCTACCCTGGACACTTAGCAGATGAACCTTATTAAAAGCCAATGGCAGGGGCCATTGGTCTTAGTCTGCTACCAGTTGCACAGAGCAAGGAACAAGTTATCCATTGTATTTTGCCAATGAATGCCCTGTCAATTTTGCTTGGTAGGTTGACACCTCTTTGGGTTATGCTAGTTCCACTTCCAAAAGCTGAGTCCATACTATATCAATGAGTAGCAGAAATCATTGGCAGTGTTCATAGATAGTAAGGTCAAGCTACTGAGTACTTTAACTTCTTGGCTTGAACCCTAGACACCTGGTGGATGAATCTCGTTAAAACCAATAGGCAATGGCAAGGGTCACTGGCCTGGATTAACTACCAGTTGCACATCACAAGGAACTGGTTATACATTAGTGTAAGTGGCCAAGGAATCCCCATGATTTTTTTTTGCATTAATAGGTAAGGAAAAATTCAAAGTTAATTTATTTATATTCAAAACATTACCAATCAAACTCCGCTACCCAAAGAACCATCTTCTCACGGGGTATCAAGGTGAGCAAGTGCAAGAAAGGCAACTTCAACTAAGCAGTCATTGGCCATGTTTCTGCAATAACTAGTGTATCAAAAGCCATCCCATTTATCAACATTATAATCTGCATTGTTTTATTACCTACTATGTTTATTAGATCAAAATTCCTAACACTATTGTTAATATTTGTATCTCTTAACAATATTTGCACCTAACCCACGCCTTGAGCTTGACAACTTCCCGAATTCATCCAATGGCCAGTACCTTGATTCTTTTGTTTGGTACAACTGATAAAATTCAGAAAGAACGACCTGAGTTAATTTAAACTTTCACACCCTCTCATGATTACCATATCTAACAATAAAAGCAGGTTAGCACACAACTGTCATTAATGACCAATATCCCTACATATCCCAAAAGTAACTGTAATCATCTTGAAGGGTCTTTCAAATTTCAGACTCCAATTTTAAAAAGGAAGTGCAACCTAAATCCATTTCCTTGAGTAAATCCTTTCTCCTTAAAATCAGGGATAGTCTGCACATACTAGTTTTGTCACCATATCATCCTCCTTTATATAATCATGACAAATCATTTGTATTTTAATGTTCCCCATCCACATTTGTTAAAGAAAATTCTTCTATTTCATTACAGTAACCCATCTGCTAAAAGATTTACTTATGCTGGTGAAATTAACATGGCCCTTAAAGGAAGCACTAATGCAATTTTTTCTTTATGATAATGTGAATAATTTACACAGTTATGATGTTATACAAAACAACTTTGATATTAAAGCTTTGGATCTTGGAAGCACTCCACCCTTCATTAGAGGGTCTAAATGTGTTATGTTCTATTTCACAGTCTGAAGTGCCTTCTTGTACCTTTTTGTGGTGGCTATGTTATGCTAATCCCTTGCCCTGTTTGTTGTAATGTGGTGGTGGTCCTATCACTGGGGAAGTACCTTGTGTCACAGGATTACCAACACTTTACTTCTATTTTTGTAGATTAGCCTCCCTAATGGTTACCTTCTGTAAGCTGATTGAGTCTGGCTTGGCAAAGGATTGTTTTCATTTATAGTGGGGATGCTGTTGATAAAAACTCCTTCAATGACTTTTTAGTTCACTGTACTGCTCTTGTGTATTAATCTTTCACCTGCCCAATACAGTCAACGACTTTCACTCCACCAATGTATGGCTACCACATAATATTCACTTCAGTATGAATGACAGCTCCCTTGTGCTCATATCTATCTCAGAATTTATTGAAATCTTGTAGGGTATTACATATGCTCTTGATTTTTACTTTGGGAGGTCAACAGTTTTGTATTTTGTTCTTTCATAAGCTGTTCTGAATGGTAACATAGCAGTATTTACAAATACTTGTGGGATAGGGAATAAAATTTTACCTAGTTCAATTAACAAATGTCAATTTTTGAGGTTGAAGCTATGAAAATAAACTGCACTTGTATTCCTTTACACAACAGTTCACTTTATTTGTACATCCACTTCAAGACTGCAAAATTTAGGTTTAATGTCACTGGTTGCCACAGGTTTGTGGGGAACTTTTGAAGCTGTGTGGGCAACTCTCTTCACTAAAAAGTATATATATGTATATATATGTGTATATATATATATATATATATATATATATATATATATATATATATATATATATATATATATATATATATATATATATATATATATATATATATATATATTAAAGTATTAAAAATAATGGTTGTAAGTATATATTAATATTAAAATAATGGCTGTAAGTATATATATTAAAGTATATATTATTAAAATAATGGTTGTAAAATGGAGACTTTTTAAATTTACATTTTACAAGTTGCCCATAATAGTGTTTAACATGAAATTTTAAGCTTCCCAATGGTTTTTCCATTTGGTTTTAATAAAATTTACATTCAATCTCATTAGAAACAGTTTACCCACAACGAATCCCCCTCTAAGTTAACAATACTGGGGGGTTTGGGTGGGGAGAACAGATTTGAATAAAATACTGGATGCATCCTAACCTAACCTAGGGTTACGCTAGAGGACAGCTTCACCCTCGTGTAAACCGCCACCTTACCTAGCATACCCGACTCGAGTGCTCAGTTTTACCTGGTTAGGAGAATGGGATGAAACCCAGCCCAACCTAAACGTCAACTAAGATGCCACAAATATAACGTAGAGATATACAAGGAAACATTCCTTTTCAACATAAAATTATATAACATTACTTAGAAAGTTAGAATAGTAATGGCCAACCCAAACCTCACCAAAAATGCCATAAATGTAGCTAGTGATATACGTGGATACGTGCCTTTTCAGCATCACAAAATTATATAACGTTACTCATAACAGTACTAGCCACAGTTCCAAGTGGAAATCAATTGAAGTAACTAAGGGTACCGTATTTCCAACTATATTACTGCCAATATTATTGGAAAACCCACAAACCTATGAGGATTTTAATTATCAGCACTGCAACATTTCACTGGACCTGTTAAAACAATTTTGTATGTAGTAACCTAAATTAGTCCGTTGTCCTCTAATTAATCTAAATTGGGAAAACAAAAATTTACCTGCTGTCGACAAAACGTTCACGGAATCTTTGTTATTTTCATAACAATAAGGTGATCGTCTCGGCTGGAATAAAACAACCTTGACAACCGACACAAGAACTTTAGTTTCTTGGTTTGGGGAATAAAAACGTCCTGAAAATACCCAAAGCGACAAATTCAAGACTTTCTACGACAGCAACATCACATAAAGCCACTGTCCAGATATCTTGACCGTGGAGAAAGCCATAGATGTCATGGTCAAAAGACAAGAACGTTCGACAGAACATTACGCAGAAAATAGAGGGCTGCGTTAGATAAACTACAACTGTAAAATATTCCATTATAAATACATGTAATAGTATGTAAATATTATGAAAACAGATATAATTTCTGCATCCTATATGTATTCCGGCTAACAAATTTGTGACTGATATCACATTGCAGACAAGTTGTTGAATTCACACAGTTGGGGATACCCGATACGGTCAATTCTGTAATTAAGTATGCGATGCTTGTAACATACCTAAATGTTAACAGGAAAGCCAACAGTGGTTTGTAACCTTAAAAATAATAACTGGGAAATATTAATTTAGTTCTCGCCGCACGAAATACCAATTCAACGTGCTGCCTTATGAAATATTAATAATGGAGACGTACGCGCCTTTTCTGCAAGTCATTCCCTTCCCAAATATCATACAGTAAGTCACAATATATTAAAGGAATCAACCACGTTCCGTTATTTTGCTCAAGGTGCTCAAAATCATGAACAACTTTTTTTCCTGATGCAGTGACGAGGAAGTGGAGGTTGTACTTAAAGACTTAATTGCTGACGAGGCGGGTGACAATGGGCGATTTCATTTACACCAGAAAAACCGAGATAGTACAATATTTATATTTTATCATCCGCACCTTAGCTATTCATTCTAAAATACTCCCAGATTATCTGATTTTCCCAACAAGTTTCTGAATATCTAATCAAATTCCTTAAGTGAAAGGTTGTCCGTCAAGATTTCAGCTTCATTATCTCCCGCACATCTTTAAAAGCCAATCTGGGCAAAGATATTAAGGCATATAGTAGTAGTTATCCTTATACAAATTTGTAGGTACTAAGATGCATAGTTTATCACGTTTGTTTACTTTAAGGAATTTGGGTAAATCGGAACTTCCCAGACTAATATCGTGCACGAATCACTCAATTACCCAATTGTTGAGGAAGTTTTGGAAAATAGGCCTATTCAGCATACAATAGCCACATGCACTAACGCCCGAAAAGGCAGAATTATTTTAATAGTACGCCTTGGTCAATTATGAAGAGTAAAATTTAAATGGTGGCAGGTGTCATTGCAATTTCAATTATCTTACACAACGGACTAGTAAATTTAATCGAAATATGGCCGAATTACATTACATGGGTAAAAGCATCTATTAGGTATCATATTACGACGTAACAACTTTCATCCTCAAAGCCAGAGTACAAAACACCAATGAATTTACCATTATAAAAATAGTTCCAATTAATGGAATAAGGGCTGCTGATCATACCAACACCACGTATGCAGAGAAAAACAAACTTGATGGAAACTGGTTAAGTAGGATAACCGTGGTAATATACAGATTTCCATGCCAAGTACACTTTTGTAAACATGAATCCAAAAATTATGAGTTATTCCTTTCGGTGCCATGTTCCTACCTTCCATTCAACATGTTGCTTCGAAAGTTGGCTTGAACGTAACTCAAAATAAAAATGTTCTTCCCTTATCTTTAGTGAAGTATGTTGAACTGGAAGACTTGTCCACGATGTCCTTTATCTTTAGTGAAGTATGTTGAACTGGAAGACTTGTCCACGATGTCCTTTATCTTTAGTGAAGTATGTTGAGCTGGAAGACTCGTTCACGATTTTCAGTAGATTACTCCACTATCTAATGGAAGGACTGATGCTTCGCCAAAAATATTAGGGAGCACGACTTCTAACTCCAGCTCTTCACACTCACAAAGCGTTCTGACTTCTGTCCTCACTTGCTGAAGTTACCTGGTAGGAAAAATGGGAAGAATAGTCAACACTTAAACACGTAACAAGAAGCCGGAATGGTAACTACCATTCAAAGGGAAAAATATTAGAAATAAAAGGAATTTCTGATGTGAACTTGCACACTGAATCACGAATGCCACAATATATATCAAAAGTAAAAGAGGTACAAAAAATTAACATCTTTGCCATGCTAGATTTCCAGCACTGAATACAAAAGCCAGTAATGGCGTTACTGCTTCTTTCGCGACAGCTGTTTTTCCCATCAGTACTTTCAGAAGTTCCTTTTATGGGTCTTGCACAATAAACATCTCATAACTTCCCTTACTTGTATTATCTGTGCAACACGAATGTGTCGCCCTCGACCTCACTAAACTTCCCAACCTTCCTGGAAAGGCAGGACCATTAACCGTTGGTTGCAATGACTTCCTCGAAACAGTTAGGTCTTGAAAGGCCACCTAGTTGACTATTTTACTGATGAGGTACGTTATCTTACTGCACAACACAAACGTGCTTCTCAGTATTTCCGTGTAGAGCATCACAGTGCAGTGTTATGAATTACGACACAATTTTACCAGGAATAGACTTTAATGAGGCTTAAAATGGGTTCCGAGAGAGAGAGAGAGAGAGAGAGAGAGAGAGAGAGAGAGAGAGAGAGAGAGAGAGAGAATTACATTAAGAAAAGCTTATTATATATGCAAGATCTTCAGGTATATCTGCATGTGATGCAGACAAAATAAGCATTAACCTGAATGCATGTCATGATTTAAAAATAGTACTTCTATATTTGGTTCTAGTTAGAGCAACATTCACTGACACGTCACATTCCCGTTGTCCTATTGAGAGGCGAAGGTAAGCCTGAATAGATTGATATATATGTGTGTGTGTGTATATATATATATATATATATATATATATACATATATATATATATATATTTATATATATATATATATATATATATATATATATTTATATATACATACATATATACATATATAATATATATATATATATATATATATATATATATATATATATATATATATATATATATATATATTATATTATATATATATATATATTATATTTTTTTTTTTCGTTCCTATCTGGTAAAATAGTAACCAGTAGATTCTATGGATATATTTCAGGCCAAAAACCAATAAACGTTTAAACACCACGAAACAAGGGTGATAGGTCTATGCCAGCTATAGTAAAAGGTATCTGAGTTTCATAGATAGCGTGCGCATGAGCAAAAGAGGCTCATGCCCTTTTTTTGTAGTCAAGCTGTTAAGGTAAATATGTAAATATAGTATATACATACACATATGTGTATATATGCATGTATATTACACGGATTTCTAGTCACCTCGGTTACTTACTAGTATTCAGAGCAGGTTTAAACCTAACGAATAAATACGTGGTGCACACTCTCACACACACGCTTAAATTCCTCGAGAAAAGCACTTGGTACTGAAGTGAAAGTTGCGCACTGAGAAAATCTCGTCTCTCTTGCATCTCCTCCTCCCCCTCTCTCGCTGTAAAGAAGATATCGCAGGAATACTCCCATGGGGAATTTTCCTTTTCACTGGCATTTACGTAAATCCTTACATGAGAGAGGAAACGAGTGCTGTTTTCATGGGCGACTAGTCGTCAAAGAGACTTCCTAGGAAATGTTTGAAATCGGAGAGTCCTTTTTATTGCAATGAAATGCTTTTGCGCACAATAACACACACACACACACACACACACACACACACACACACACACACACACATATATATATATATATATATATATATATATATATAATATATATATCTGAATTTTGCGAGAGAGATAGAGAGAGAGAGAGGGGGGGCTGGAGCGTCTCAGGGTCTTTATCCGTAAATGAATCACTTTATCCGTAATAAGCGCTCGCGCGCGCGCGCACACACATATATATAATGTGTGTGCATGTGTTTATTACGGATATAATGAAAAAGAAAGTATGTGGTGTTCCACAAGATAATAAAAAGTAAGAGATAAAACGCTGCCTCCGCCATACTAAGAAGCTTTTTACGGCACACTTAAGGTTGAATAAAGTTCACACCGTATGCGACATAGACTTGATGTGCGTGGTTCATTCTTTGGCTTGTTTCCCAAATATTTTGCCTAGAGTATTCCGTCACATTATGCATATACTCTTTACCAGACATAAGTGAAATGACTTGCTTAGACCTGAAAACAAAGGCTGATTTTGTTGAGTTCCGGATAAAGACGCTTAGGTGCTACCGCTCCGATCTCTCTCTCTCTCTCGTTGCATATTCCAGAGACAGCAGTATTTAAGAGGTAAGAAAACTTAATTGGGATGCAAATATTTTGGCTGTCAACACAGAAGGGCCCCAGAGTAAACCACTTACATACTTACAGTACAATTTAAATTTCATAAGTTGAATTGGGAGAAAATTGCGCAGAACTGTTTACCACCATATGGTGACTTTTGGCCTTCATGTGTTGTAAGTCAATGGTATGAACAGAAGGTAAATGGATTGGAAAATGGTGAATTTTTTTTTAATCATGCCCCTCTTGCCCCCTCTCTCTCTCTCTCTCTCTCTCTCTCTCTTTCTCTCTTTCTCTCACCTCCAGGCACAGGATCTAATATCTAGCAGTTACCCAAGAACATATTAATTGAGAGAACAAAGAGCATATGATCAAAATGACTCGGTCTCATTCGCCAAAGTTGATTCCATGGGATATGCCCTTAAATTCATTAGATCTCAAATATGTAAAGCTCCCAAAATAAAGATAAAGATAAACTCAACCTTTAAGGAATGAGAAATATTCCATCATGTGACTCAAGAGATTCCCGAAGCAATCCATCACAGTGAAAGACAGAACTGTGCCAAAGGCTTAGAGGGCTCAGATCGCTCCTCCTGTAATTTCATACCTTCGCGCAATGAGGCCAGTGATATTTCCTAATTTTTCTTCTGCCTGTCTTTCCTTGCCAGACTGCTCTTTTAACTCTGCTGCATGGCGGAAGATACTGATTTTATGAACTAATGTACGCCTGCTGAGGACACTAATAATAATAATAATAATAATAATAATAATAATAATAATACTAATATTAATAATAATAATAACAATAATAATAATTATTTTATTATTATT
The DNA here is from genome assembly GCF_040412425.1 of Macrobrachium rosenbergii. Lineage (NCBI taxonomy): Eukaryota > Metazoa > Arthropoda > Malacostraca > Decapoda > Palaemonidae > Macrobrachium > Macrobrachium rosenbergii. The sequence goes on from NC_089757.1 coordinate 25,191,001, forward strand.
ATTATTATTGTTGTTAACAGAAATTACTTTAGTAAAGGAACTAAGCCACTTTACTTAAATCAGTTATAGCTCATATGTATAATGTGACGGAATCCTCAAAGCAAAACCTCTGGGAAACAGGCAAAAGCAAGAACCACAAACATCATCAAAAAGTTTAAGTTGCATATGGTGGAAACTCTACTCAGGGTGCCTGAAAAAAAGGCTCTTAGTATGAAGGAGTCAGGGTGGTACTTGTCACGTTCTGTTAGAAGAAAAAGAAATAAAAAAAAACTTTCAGTAACAAAGCTATACGTACGCCAGTCCTTCATTAGATTTGTAAGAGATAAGGTTCTGGAGGCGTGACAAAATCCTGCATCGTTGTCTCATATCTAGTAATTACAATATTTCCCATATGTTTCTCAAAAAAAAGAATATCCCCATAAGTTTATCAAATAACGTAGAATATTATATATATATATATATATATATATATATATATATATATATATATATATATATATATATATATATATATATATATGATGACATGAAGGGAGTCATCAAAGATAAATTCTTTATGACCTAAGGGAATATAAAATGATACCGGATAAAGTAAAATGATTTTGTCATTGTTTGACTTCTTGTAGTCTTCGTTCTTGATGTTCAATTCTTATTTGTTTGAACCTGATGGTCTGGCCAACGGTATCAGTAAGGGTTTTGTAGACCAGACCCTTTACTTTAAGCACTCTAAATGCTATAAATCGCGAATTCCTGGCGGATAAATTGTTGGTTGAATTAACAGAACGTACATAAGCTTTGTGTCGCTCTTTTCGTGACCTGATAGTCACCTTTTACCAAAATAACGGAGAACGGGACATGATATTTCTCCAAGGAATTATGAGCTATTATAGTTCTTGCACGAAAAACTATGAAAAAAAAGTAAAAAGAATCTATTTTAGGATTTAAGTGAGGTAAAATCTATCCTGAAAGCGGTAGTTTTGAATGTATAGACAAAACATTGCTGTGTATTGCTCTTCTTCTCAAGGGCTTCTTTTGGCTGAGACTGACTAAGGAGAAAGTATTATACCTTCTTCGGATATTTTATTGAAGTAAATCACGAACCACTTTCCCAAATTTATCGTCTAGTTTTACGTTCCATTTCCTTTAATCTTCGGTTAATATTTCATTCCATTGGTTCCCCTCCTAGAACCCCACGCCCCGACCTTCTACCACTTTTTGCGGTTGAATGGTTTCCCAATTGCCGGTCAGATTAAAGGAAGAGGTTGTAATATTTTATTCTTAACAGTCTAGGATCTTTTCAGAACTGGCAAACGATCAGTGAGGCTTGTTTCCCGGTAGGCGATCCTGAATTATATATTTTCTTGAAGGTTTTGAGTTTTCTTTTCATCTATATTTAGTCACAATCAATATCTGCTGTTGCACTGCAGAAGGAAGCCACTTTGCCAGTAATAAGACTGATGATAATCCTCATTTTCAACTAGAAAAGTAAGTTTACACTAAATTTTTCTATCTACACGAGGTCTTTACGTAAGTTCACGTAGCATGGGCCACATCTAATTTATAATGAAATTATTTTTGAGCTATTCATAACGTAATCTCTCTAAAATTCTTCTTTCACTTGAAATTTACTTGATGGACTTCAAAGTCAGTGAATTAATGAACTTCACATCAATCACAGTTGAATGTACATTTCTCATAAACCGCACGAGAAGATTCCACACACATTTACATATATTAGTCACACAATAGCTACAGTATTTCAGTTCAGTAAATACTTAATAAATGTTGTGTTGTCGTTGCAAGAAATATAGATGACTGTTTGGTAGACTATAACACATCCCTTAATTATGAAAAAATGAAAATTTTGAGTGATAAAAAATTTTATTGCAAATAATAATAAATAATAGTGTCAAAATAGCTGGTTTCAACCAGAGGAGGGAAACTCAAGGATAGCCAGGTATTCATAAGACCTGCGATAACAAATCTTAATAAGGAAGACTTCTTGCCCTATAAAAGAAAAAACGGCATTCTTATTACAAATATAAAAATTTACGAAAAAGTTCCTTTTTCCTTTCTTGCCGTAAGTTATTTTCTCCTATATTTCACTTATCATATCTTTTTTTTCCTAAGTTTTCATTGCAGTGTGCAAGAATGTATAGGAATAAGTACCTAGAGATGCATACTGCGTTCAATACAAAAATTTCAGGTTGACATACTAACTTTTAATCATTCAGTTACATGCACCTGTATAGAATTTTAAACGGTTGATAACGGTAAATATTCCTAAACCAATACGGGGATTTTGACAGGCCATTACTTTTAGATACTTCGTGAGGCACCTCTGCACGTACAGCATTCTTTGCACGTGTCCAGATCATCTAATATTGTGGCATAAAAGAGGTTCCTTGCTTCTGTAGCAAGTCCTTAGTGGGATTAACAGGAGCAGGGGCTACATGCCGTTGTCCCTTAATCAGTTTACGTTCCCCAGAATTAAGTTTTACGGCATATCTTTCCTTCTTAAATGGCACCTGCTTTGTTTGGAGCGTTTTACCTCATCCCTCTTTTGATGTTTTACCAGCAGTGTTATAGTCTTTGCTTAGCTTTTTATCGTTTTTTTTTTTTTATCAGGACTGTTCTAGAAAAAAAGCACCAGTATTATTCAAGTAAGTATAGTAGACACTCTGTCTCCGTGTGTGGGAATCTGTGTACTTTAGTATTCTTGCAGTTCCATCTCTCTCTCTCTCTCTCTCTCTCTCTCTCTCTCTCTCTCTCTCTCTCACTAGTTATACTCATAAAAAATCTGATGACGTAAAATATCTTTATTTTTTATCTAGGAGGGTTTTAAAAAATGCATAACTTACTAATGGAGGCCGAATCGAGTCGTCTCGGTTAAATATGCCACGTTACGCACACCTAATACTGCTGTCTTAAGATGTGTTTTTTAACATGAATTACGTTTCCTAATAAAGCCTTCTCTCTCTCTCTCTCTCTCTCTCTCTCTCTCTCTCTCTCTTCAACCGACCACTTTCGTTAACTTTCCTCCGTTTCCGACGAATGCTGAGGAGGAAACATTTGACGCAATGAATTACATAAAAATTCGACATCATTAACAAAATATCTTCAAAGTACATTTGAAGTTAAAGAGTTAACAGAGGGCAATGACCAAAGAAACAAAGATACGAATGCTTGAAATTACAAGTAAGAAAATAAGGACTGAAAAATTCATAATTATGGAACTAACGCAACTAGACAACATTATCCAGCCAAAAATAAGGGATAAGTGTCACTCAGATAATATATATGCATTTCACTGATATTATAAATGACACAGCTATGGCGCCACCGATGAGAAAAGACCAAACATGTATCGGAAAGCATATGAATGCTGAGTGGGCGGCGGAACAATGAGCATATGTATACTGAGTGGGTGGCGGAACAATGAGCCAAGACTTACAATTAAATTAGAATGAATTAACAATGATTTTTTATACATGAAAAAATATTTAATGTATATATACCGGAATAAAAATTTTATGTAACTGCAGAACCGTAAGTTAGATGATGATGGTAAAACACCGAATTAACCGAATAATATCATTCTTATAATATGAAACACAGAGGATCGCATCATTACCTTAAAATTGAACGAAAAGTTAATCTAATTCAGAATATGGGAAATTAACATTCATGCATTAGCAATATTTAAAAAGGAAGAACATTTCAAGCTCCATTTTCGATTAGTGGTTTAAGTATTCAGTTCATCCCGATTCCCTTTTATCAATTCTGTATTAACATGAGGGTACAATCTCCTTAAAACTACTTGCTAATTTTCAAACTATGACGGCTATTGAACAGACTGTTTCCCAAGAAAAAACAAGTAAAAAATGAGCCGAAGTTTCTTCGGCGCAATCGAGTTTTCTGTACAGCCGCTGCAGCGTATATTCAAGGCCACCGAAAACAGATCTATCTTTCGGTGGTCTCGGTATAATGCTGTATGAGCTGCGGCCCATGAAACTTTAACCACGGCCGGTGGTGGTCTAGCCTACATCGTTGCCAGAAGCACGATTATGGCTAACTTTAACCTTAAATAATATCAAAACTACTGAGGCTAGAGGGCTGCAATTTTTATGTTACATGATTGGAGGGTGGATGATTAATATACCAATTTGCAGCCCTCTACCCTCAGTAGTTTTCAAGATCTGAGGGCGGACAGAAAGAGTGCGGACAGAAAAAGTGCGGACGGACAGACAATGCCGGCACAATAGTTTTCTCTTACAGAAAACTAAAAAATGATGAAACACGCAAGTGTGGGCCCTAAATACAAAGAAATCTCACCCTGCTTCATAATACAGTACTCTCCTTTCATTTTACTACAGATGGAGCTGCAACCCTACTAAGCACAACCTTTCACTTCAGGCTCGATGCAAAGCTCAATATTTCCAGCCTAAAGTTTGAAAGACGTGAATCTAAAATTGGATGTCGAAAATGGGTCAGAAATGGTCCACCCTAGATTTCTTTCTTAATTCGAGGACGAAACGTTTGAAAGGCGAATGACCTGATGAGCTACGGTTTACGATCTACTGTAAATGTTGAATATTACATCAGGCATTTATTGATAAGAAAACACCATGAAATCTACTTACGTCAAAGAAAATTAAGATCTTTTAGAAAGGAAGATAATATAATATACTCTAAAATTTATTTCGTGACTGGCCAGCTTTGCTGGTCATGAGGAGTAGAGTTTAACTAGAAAAAACAAATAGTATCAGTGAAACATAATAATAATAATAATAATAATAATAATAATAATAATAATAATAATAATAATAATAATAATAGTGAATGAACGGCAATTTCATCTGGTAATTGATGGGTTGTCTATTACGACTGATGTACAGTTAATATATTGAAAAAATATAACTTACTCTTGTACCATGAGAACCCTTTTCTTTGAAGAAGTTACGGTATAGTTTCATTCAGCAACTGATATTTAGACGCCCATAGCTTCCTACGTGAAACAAAAATCAAGTAAACGCACATGTAGACTTATTTATTTAATCTTATTAATATCACGTTTGTAAATTGGTAAAAATGCTTGACCCCTTACCGCTAGCTGCCTTGCTCTAGTACATCATTAGGCAATTTAGTTTGGCATTGTCGTTATCAACTTACTTACAGCTAGATCACTTCCGGAGCACTGATACGGGAATTCATTTTAATGCTGAATAGCTAAACAGATGGTGAGCCCATTTTAGCCTGCTGTTGCAACAACGAGCGACAACATCGGATTTATGTTGTTTCAATTATGCAGCAATTAATGCTAACAGTTCAGAGCAAATTGCTTCCAGAATGAACTATGATTGCAGAGTACGTTAAACGAGAAAAAGGATTAATAACAATATTGGGTGTAAACTGCTTATTGGGAATTCCTCGTTCAGGTATATGAACAACAAAGGGCATAACTGACGTATTAGATAACATAAATAAATAAATATGAAAACTCAAAAGCAAGAGGGAGGGAAAGTGATAACCTGACGCTAAAAGGAGGCGAAGATTGAAAGAATTAGTGTGAGTTTATGAACAGACAGGACGTACCGGGATCTTTCCCTGAAAAAAGCGGAACGCCTTATCTTAAAAACTAACCACAGAATTTTCTTGAAAATAATTTCATTATGTTTTCCACACCCAAATTACAATTACTCTACCAAATTCACGTAACCTAACCCAACCCAACCCAACCTAACCTAATCTAACCTAGGGGCACGGCAAAAAAACCAGGGCTGGTGCAATACTAGCATACATCTCAGGAATTTGCTGCCGAAAGCACTACCCGAAATAGCAACCCATCACTGGGACCCACTGGCTAAAGTTCTGCTCCCTATGGTATTAATATGGCATCAAATTAACTTCTCTTGAACTTGACAATCATCGGGTAGTTACATTTCCGAGGCAGCTCATATTTTTAGATTCAACTGTGAACTACAATCCTAGCCAAGACACCTTCTCCTTTTCAGAGAGAGAGAGAGAGAGAGAGAGAGAGAGAGAGAGAGAGAGAGAGAGAGAGAGAAGAAAAAAGTGGAAAATGATGCCAAAACACGAAGTCTAAAACACACCATTAAATGAGAAAAAAAATAAAAAAAGTAATCCGTACTAAACGAATGTTTACCACTGAGAACAAAAGATAAAGTTACGAGAAAGGGAGAGACCAAGGTCAAGTTTGCTCAGGAACCTCTTAAACAAAAGCGGGAGAACAATGGGAGTATGATGAGCTAACACAGACTTTGAAGTATCCCGAAAGCAAATTCCCTAACGTCTTTAATATCATAATAATCGGACAAATTAAACAAGGAATTCTGTTTGATCGTTTGACTCCAGTGGAATGATGATAATTGCAAAGATTTAACTTGTATATATATATATATATATATATATATATATATATATATATATATATATATATATATAATATATATATATATATATATATATATATATATATATATATATATATATATATATATATATATATATATATATATATATATGTATATATATATGTGTGTGTGTGTGTGTGTGTGTGTGTGTGTAAGAATAGCATTAATGAAACAACAATAGCCAACTGACTGAAAGAGAAAAATAAGGAGAGAGAGAGAGAGAGAGAGAGAGAGAGAGAGGGTGGGGGAATAGAAGCCTATACAGATTTCTAAAAAGGCTTAAAAATATCAATAACAAATGAATTCAGATCCAGAAGACAAACTGGCAATTTTAGAGAAGTCATACTGTTCAAAATATGCATAGGCAACTGCAACTTATATCCTATGAATGTACTGTACTTACAACGTTATGATGTACTGGATACGGAATCAATAAAAATACGGGAATAGTGAGATGGCGAAGGGAAAATTAAAAAAAAAAATTATATGAAGAGGGAATAAAAAAACAGCAATCAAAATTAAACTGCCAATAGTTGCTGGGAATATCTTAAAAATTCAGTCTTGCAAAGTAAAAGGAACTAAGAAAAACACGTAAAAAAACATCAGAGGAGATTGTTCCATAAAAATGTTCTGACACAGAAATGTATTTTTCCTGTATCCTCAGGAAAATATATTCTTTTGTCCTAAACTAGTATGCAGTAGCTTCCGAGTGTCAAAAGCAAAAGATACAAACGAATTCATGCATTATGGCTTTTAGGGTTCCAATGTCAGTACAAAACTTTCATTCGAAGAGGAACGGACGACATTATGGCATATTCGATACTATTCGACACTGCCTTCCAGATCATTATGCTCTGAGCTAAGTAATTTCCATAAATTCCTGAGCAACTGATCATATAAACAAATTTTACTTTATCATTCCTAATTTAGTATAAGTAAACAACATTCACATTCAAAAGGCCTACGTTAACATCACCCAGTGTAAGACTACAGCTTTTACCATTATCACTATTTTCAAAGTTCCCGAATATCCTATTCGAAGCTAAATGCCAGATATAACAAACATTATAACAGGAAGATAATATCACAATACATAAATAAATGTCTAACAACACAAACCGTACTATAGACTCAATTATGGAGACTACATAACGCTAAAGTAAATTATAAGGAAGCCCACGAGAGATATAAAGACTTGACTAGGAATACCACCTGATAAGGAAAAGCGTGATTCAAAACTGTGGGCACAACGACTTACGACTAATGGAAGAAAAAGACGTAAATGTGAAGAGAGAGAGAGAGAGAGAGAGAGAGAGAGAGGAACATAAACAAGGCGAGCAAGGATATCAAGAGATAGAACATACAACTTTCCCCAACACAGAGAGAAACCAAGCGAAGAATATTGGAACATCAAGAAAGAGATGAATGCGTCACGATACAAAAAAAATGCACTGCTGAAATAAATAGATGATAAGACAGAAATTACAATCAATCATGAGAGACTGGTGCACTACCCGCATACTCAGTTATTATCTCAATAAATGACTGCAGACAAACGTGTACGGTGTCCGTCTCTGTGGGTATGTATTTGTCTCGAGAGAGAAAAAGTATAAAACTCACTTTGCAAATAAGCACTATCACTCTGAAATAAAATGACAAGACAAATGCGCTACATCACAAACGAAATATGTTTTGATAGTGACAGTTATTCAAGAGGAAAAGGAAGGAGCAATACAGATATACTCGTGGTTCCCTCTTTGCCACCGCAAATAGATGTATTCGTGAGGGGAAATATGAATTTAAATGCTCAGCTGAGCGTTAAGCGCAGAAGGCTTACACTGAGATTTCGAGCGAAATGCGCGCCCTTGCTTTTGCTTGCGATATCCACATTCACGAATCCAAACCTTACTAAACGCGTATCATTTCACATTAGAGGCGTTATATAAATATTTTGAGGTATTAGTTTCATATTTTTTCTCTAATCATTGAAAACGCATATATATATATACACGTATATATATATATATATATATATATATATATATATATATATATATATATATATATATATATATATATATATATATATATATATATATATATATATATATATATATATATATATATATATATATATATATATATATATATATATATATATATATAAACACACACACACACACGAATACTAAGTAAGACTTCTAATGAGTGAATACAGCAGTCTCACTTATCCTTCAAAATAATTCATATGTAAGTTAGGAAAACTGTCTCTCTTCGTATGTGTTCCATCCTCCTTTTAAACAGAAAATTTTGTCTTATAAGAGAACGAGCTAGATTTGTGCAGTTTTGTACGACATTGTAAATTACACATAAGATTCTCTAAAGTCGACAGCTGTAAGAAGTCAAAAAAGTTGAACGAAGGTGAAACAAAACATAAAATTTTGTTCCAAAATAAGGAGTTTTCCCTCACTCTTCCTATCGCTGCTGTTGCATTTCCCGTGGGATTAGAAGGTAGACTTTCGGCGGTAGCCAGTCAATACGACACCCGAGCTGGTCAGAAAGCTGAGCCAAAATGCCACGAGAAACAAGGACGTGAGACATGAAATAGGATTATAGGAGGAAAAATGTAGTAGGGAACGCCAAGGTGCAGTAGGATATAGAATTACAGGAGCTTGTGAGACTTCTGTGGCGTATAATTTCCGGTGGTGCAGTTTTAAATATAAATTTAAAAAATCGACTGAAAACATCAGTACATGTTCATAACGATGATTCTGAAGAACCAGCGCCATAGATCTAGATTCACTGTTTTTCACAACTGATCTTCAAGATCGATATAGTTTGTCCTTATAAAAATATTAACCGGCACATTTCCTTGTTTTATTCCTCTCAAGGTGGACATCATCTGTCCCTCTTATTCTTTATTAGTCCTCCTACAGCTGTAGATTTATTTGCGATTCATCTGACATAATAATGAAACAGAATGTCCTTGAGTCCTTTGAAAGGATATTTATGTAAGTCAGTTCATAGGTTACACTCTCTGATAATGCGAAGTCTTTCCTTCTCCAGAGGAGATTTTATAACGCTGCCTTTCCGTTGTAGCAGCGGAAATTCATCATAAATAACGTAAAGTGCAATGAACCCTCAGTTTCACTACGGTGTGACGAGCATCATCTTGTCTAATGGAATGGAATACGGAATTCTGGGACCCAGGGGATCACTATGCACTATCAGATAGCATCAAATATATTTCAAAATAGCATTACATATATTTTTCAAATGGCATTAAATATGTTTTTCAAATAGCATTAAATATATTTTTCAAATATAATTAAAAATACTTTTTAAATAGCATTAAAAATATTTTTTAAATATCATTAAAATGTTTTCAAATAGCATTAAAAATATTGTCAAATATCATTAAAAATATATTTCAAATAGTATTAAAAATATTTTTCAAATATTAAAAATATTTTTCAAATATTAAAAATATTTTTCAAATAGCATTAAAAATATTTTTCAAACACCATAAAATATATTTTTCAGTGCAACACCAAAAACCACAACAAGGTCTGTGTACACATTACGAAGTTTTCTTCACTGCGACGCACTCTGACATCAACTTCGTGATACTGATTATGTAAATCACCAAGCTGCCAGAAAATTTACACTATAATTAGATGCGTTGCAAGACCATAAAATTGTGAAGGTGAAACTTCAAGTATTCAGTGGTCAAGGAAGTGATGCCAAGTCAAGACATTCCAGAGATCGCAACAACCTCTGTATCGTAACAAAGACTAGTGCCCAGGTGACGGAATGTGTAATTAAAGGTGATTCTGCGATACACTATTAGCAGTCTCGTTCATGTCCAAAAAAAATAAAAATAAATAAAAAATCGACAAAAAAACGACCCGAAAATTCACACACAAGCCGTTTACATTTGGGTGCTGTTGAGAGAGAGAGAGAGAGAGAGAGAGAGAGAGAGAGAGAGTACTACTGACAACAGTAACAACAGCAGCAGCAGCAGTAATAGCAAAAATAGTAATAACAGCAGCTCCAATAAAACAAAAGAAAATGGCATGGCAGGGTGATTTGAAAGCAACATGAGAAAGGCCCACGTGGATTTGGACACTGAGCAAATTAAGCATAAAATAAGTGCCATAGCTGAAAATGAATAAAAAAAAAAGGTACTAAAAACACGGCTTCAGACCTCCATTTTTCAGGTCACTCCATGTTAAGGGTAACTACAAGTATATATCTGGAAAATGACTCATGCAGCTCGAACCTGCATATGAAACTAGCGGCTTTAAACTTGTTTCAATTGAAACTTATAATTAGAAGATAAATACGTAAATGAAAAGCAAATATTATACGTTCTCCCAGTGTCTACTCAACGGAAACCTTTACAACTAAACATAATTACCGCAGGTCAGAAATTTAATGCAGAGAGTTTAACTGAAGTTTAAAGACTGTTGTATAATATGTATGTATGTATGATGTAGATATACATATATATATGTATGTATGTATATATATATATACATACATATATATATATATATATATATATATATATATATATATATATATATATATATATATATATATACACACACACACACACAGAACAATAAGGAAGTTATAGAAATAAAATGTCTCAGACGAACGCATCAACCTGTATCACGAATTTCGAAAAAGACATTAAGAATTACGAAGAAATACGAGTGAAAGACAAACGAACAGTACGCGTGAATATTACCAGCATACGAAAGAACACAATAATAATGGATGCTCAGGCAATCCAGCGAGTGGTGCAAGAAGCTGAATCTGACAGTCAGAGGACGTTGGTATGCTTTAAATGACATCTAATTAGAAGACGGAAAGCCCAGCCCAGTCTTTTACTCGTACATTAGGCAGTGGCGTCTGGCACTTAACCAAAAGTCTCCGAGAGTCAAGAGCAACATTACATTAGTGTGTATGTGTGTGTGTGTGTGAGTGTAATTGTAATGCCCTCTTAACTTCTCGAATTCTTCGCGGTTTTTTGGGTACATTTGTTACTACAAAGCCTTGCACTTGGATCTAAAGGCTTTGTAGTGACAAGCGTATCTAAAAAACCCGAAGAATTCGAGAATTTAAGAGGGCATTAATAACTATCACAATTACATATGCATCTGGTAAAAGTGACCAGTAGATCCTATATTTTATACACACACACACACACACACACACACACACACACACACATATATATATATATATATATATATATATATATATATATATGTATATATATATATATATATATATATATACATACATATATATATATATATATATATATATATATATATATATATATATATATATATATATATATATATATAATGTATGAATTTCAGACAATCTGAATGGCACCTGAAAAACGTCTGTCCTTCAACGGGACGTATGTCCACATCTCGACAGTCACTGACTGGCACATCCAATCTCTTTTACAAACCACCTTATCTCAAGACAGGCAAGCAAAGTTGGTCTAGAGACTCTTTTTAAAACCCGGCGGATATGATATGGCTTACGATGGGAGATACTGTTGTGAATTGGAAAGCGGCTTCCGCTCCTCCGTGAAAAAGTAAGTTGCCAGAATTCCATGAAATTGGTAAAGCAACTGTCGTTTTATCAGGCATTGTTATGAACCCTTTCTCTAAGTAGGAATCTCATGACCACATGAAATGTACCGTAAAAATAGCTCATATTTTCCGCAGGAAACTCACGAACTAGGACAAACAAATCTGCTCGTAATAATTATACCTTCTGCACTGCTTATCACTATAACATATACGTAAGGGGTCTAAGAATGATATCTGTGCGAGGGGTCAGTTCTGTAGCTGAAGAGCTAGCTTTGAAGCTGAAGAATAAAGGATGGTATCCTATATAGCATAAATATTATCATTCTTGTCAATATGATGGTCAAAAGTGGCATCTACAGCCGAGGCGTACGAGTTGCGGGATTCATTATCGTACCTTGGGGTTAACTCTGTCTGTTCCTTATCTGCAGGCTGCCGAATAAGTCCCTAAGGTGTGGATATGAACTATTCCGACTCAATTTCTGTGGCTATGGATTAAAATCTTAAAAAATAAAAGGGCAATAAGTCTCAAGACCTCGACAAGTCCTACTTCATGTCAGCCTCAGCCTCAGTCCTTTACTGGGATTAGAATATAGAATTAATTTGCTATTGCGTCTTAGGGACGCTCTTCTTCATAATCAGCCAATAAGGAGGATTGTTTGATTTCAATATTCGGAGAATTAAATTAATTTTGGGCCCAAGAGACATTTTCTATACGGCTCAAGAAGCTCGAGCACTTATGACCCAATTTGGGTATAGAGAGTATATGAATATACGTAACACGGAACGCTATAATTGAAAATAAATGAGATGAACTTCTGCTCTCAAGTGGGAATTGAATTCGTGTCTTCCTAGTTACCATCGCACATGAAACTCTCTCATATGCCAGTATTGGTCACATTGTAATCTATTTCTCACATCATATATAATACTGAACTGAGTTTCAGCTCTCAAGCGGGATTTGAACTCTTATCTACCGTGGTGGAGTCGCTTGCAATTCAAAGGACACGAGCTCAAATTTAGCTTGGGAATTGAAGTTCAGTATTCTCAACGAACTATCAGTTATAATATTCATATATACCACGTGAAAAGGTGATTATAATGTAACAAGGAATCTCCTAACACAAATTCAAAAATGCTTTGGGAGCACGCAAGAATATCATTTTCTAAATACAACAGTCTTTTTTGTTAGCTACTGGACTTGGGCATTGAAAATTTAAGCAAGATTCTGCAAGAATACTATACAATATAATGGAATAATTGACAATTGGCATACGTTTTTTTTTATTACAAATAAACATATATTGTGTACTTTTATGTACCGCGATGAAAATGAACCTAAAACTAGATCCATTACCAATTTCTATTAGACTAATTGATCATTTCAACCTCTGTTCATATGAAAAAGGAAAGTCCACTTTCTATCACAGATAATTAAATATATTTTATTCAGTAATAAATATTTCGCTTTATATATCTACGCAGCGACCACTTGCACTATTGCCATTAATACCACTGATAATAAAAAGTTTTCATATAGATAAAATAAAACCTTCTAATACCTTTGCCAGACATCAAATCAATATATGAAATTAATTTTTCATACACGGTTATACATCCCATATATATCTGATGTCTCGTATGACGGATAGGACTTGTTCAAGGGATTAAAGGCATGGTGCTCAAATCATTTGGCTTCTGTTTGCAAAGGGAATTAGCGCATGCTGTGAGAGTATCTGTATTGAGAGAGAGAGAGAGAGAGAGAGAGAGAGAGAGAGAGAGAGAGAGAGAGAGAGAGAGAGAGAGAGAGACTAACTCACACACAATAAAGAATCATAATAAGGAAGCATACAAACACCGAAGAAAGGTAGGCCTACGGCGAATTAATGAAAAAAGTGAATATTCATTTGTTCCTTTTCTCTGTAGTCAATTCACTTTACTTTGCTGTCAAATGAATACTATTTAGTTATAATAAAAGAATACTTTAATGTTAAACATTTAATTATTTTCACAGAGAGAAAGCGTGAGCTTCAGGAGGCTCGCCCAGACATGAATACTTGACCATGAATGGAAATAAACTGTATGTGTAATGATCTCTTGGGAAGGCTTGTAGCAAGAATCTATCAAAGACTTACACTTCAAAGCAACTCCTTTCCACTACAGAGCAATCTAAAATAACACAATGGAGAGGATAAAACTTTTTCAAAAAGTTATTAATATTTCAGCAGAACCTCAAGCCCTTTTACATAACAATAATAAAATTCAAGGATAAGAGAAACTGGGTATAAGTATTCGGTAATCTTGGAGGCTGACAATATCAAATACCAAGAAATAAAAGAAATAAACATCAGAAGGAAAAACTTCTCCAGGACTAGGGCAATACTACAGTCCAAACTCATTGATGGAAGCACTGTCAAGGTAATTAATACAAGGGCTGTTCCAGTAGCAAGATCATAGCAGACTGGACAAATGAAGATCTAGAAACATGGACAGAAAAATTAGAAAACTGACAACCAACATTCAAGGCATTATCCAAAAGCAAGAGTGGCAAAGATTTACCTAAGAAGAAAAGGAGAAAGAGGAGTGCAAAGTGTGGAGGACTGTACCAGCATCGAGATAAGACCACAATGAAGACGAATGATTAGTAACAGCTTGAAACGATAAACATCTCTGTCAATGATGAACCTGAATAGTATAATGAAAGGATCGCCGTCAAGGAAAGAGAAACGGGAAAACAAATAAAATTGTGACCAGTACCAGAGACAGAATTTGGATGTAAGTGGAGATGGCAGTTGGCAATGGCTGACAAGGGGTGAGGTCACAATGGAGAAAGGTATACTGATGACAGCACAAGACCAGTCACTAGGTACACGATATGCACAAAATAAAATAGATGGCTAAATCCCAGCATTACGCATTTGCAGCAAATCTGAACAGGTTAGTAAGACCATCATATTAACCTAAAATGAATACTAGATAAGACATGGCAGTCGAAAAATCTGCCAAGAAAATAGCACACCATTACAAAGTGGCACAACCATGTACCCTAAAAAATGAATAAAAATAAAAACAAATCATGGTCTCCTGGGACTATGGTGTAAAGATTGGCCATGTTGTACAGGTTCGAAGAATGGATCTAATTTTGTTAAATAAAACCCAGAAAGTATGTCAGGTAGTTGTGGCATTACCTTGGGACACAAAGACTTAAGGACAACGGAGCAGGAAATATAAAAAAAGTACTAATATCTAAAGAAAGAAATAGGAGAATATGGTAGTGGATGCGATTTTCACAAAATAAAACATTGGAAGGTACAGAGTGTGATGGAAGAATTTTTGATTGTGAGATGGTACTGTCGTGATCGTTGCATTCAGCAAATCTGATCATCTCAGCAGTTAATGATGAACACGGCCATCAAAAGTTGCTTAGCGTACACGAGTTCTAAAATGAATCTCGATTTTGTGAATTCTGCCCAAAAATTGGGCAGTTCATTAAAAGAACTTGTATCTGGAAAATCTGCCAAGAAAATAAGTTCAGACTCTTACAGGCAAAGTGGAACAACCATTTACCCTAAAATGAACTTATGTTTTTTTACCATAATTTTTGAACTTGTGTAAATTTTACCATTTCAATATTCTAAAACAAATTTACTCATGATTTTAGACTTTTCACTTATGTTTTGCATGTGGGAGTATTATTTTGTGCTTCATGTGTCATGGTTGTGGTTCGACTTTGTAGGCAATGGATCTTATCATGTTGGTGTTAAATAACAGACGCAAACCTTTGCAAAATTTTATGTGGGAGACTTGAGACTAGACTTTAAAAAGTCTATAATGGACTATGTTTTTGAATTTGGGCTATTAGCCATAATCAGATTTTTAGGGACTGAGACTAAATCTTGAAGATGTTTTCTTAATTGACAATTTCATTTATGGCATGCATTTTAATCTTTGGTTTGTTCATTACTTGTTGGTTGTTTTAACTAATAAATCTATTTTTGTTGTAGGAAATTGATTTTCCTTAAAATTTCATTTCTTTAATGTGGAATGAGAGAGAGAGAAAATACTAGAACGAAAGAGATCTTTGACGCTCTGAGAGAGAGAGAGAGAGAGAGAGAGAGGAGAATAGAGAGAGGAGAGAGCTGAGAGAGGATGTAGAGAGAGAGGAAAAAAAAAGGCCGATTTTCATCGCCTTCTGAAGATAGACAATCGGTACGATACGTAACCAACCCGGAATATTCTCATCTGTTCAAACAGATAATAATATCATCCGGAGAACACTATGAACACTCCACGACAAGGATAATAATTAGGAGACTTGGCATCCTAGGAAAACAGGGTAGTGGGGTCAGGTCTTCAGTAAGCAAGCTGAAACTCGGAGATACCAATCAATTAGGATTGCGAGAATAATGATAATAATAAATACATCATAAAATTAAGCATAAGAAGGAGTATCAAAAACGTTTTTTCTTTATTTTGCTATTTCAGCTAAATCCGACCAATCTGAATTGTCTTCATGAATATTCTTTTACTTTGCGATGTCGAGAACTGGGTTAATGGAGCAGCAGTATGTAAGGAAAGGGGAGATGAAAAAAAAAAATTGTGAAAAAGTGGAGCTGCGAATGATGAGATTTATATGAGGAAGTGCTTAAGAGGAAAGGTAAAGCAAGGATTTCGCAACCACAGAAGGGAAAGGGGATAATATAAAAAAAAATCGCAATAAAAAACTATGCTTCAAGAAAGGGGACTTTCCATTAAGTGTAAAAAATTTCCTTGAGAATCACGATTTCTCCCTTCATTAGAATATGTATTTGGAACTAAATGTAACGTTTGGTGGTATGAAGAGAAAAAGCGTAAATCAAAAGAAAGGTACGTAGCAGGATCTCTGTTAAAGGTTTGAAAGCGCAAAACAATGTCTAGACATGTAAAATTAGGATATTAAGAGACTGTTAGTCAGCTCTCCTTCATTGTAATTATGTATGATGCTTACAAATGAAATGCAAAAGGTAACAGCTTCTTGGGAGAAAATTAAATTTGTGGAATACATCTAGAAAGACGGGAAGACAAGGCACGGGCCATTGATATACGTCGACTACTTGATGAAAAGGTTAGCACATAGTTGGCCCTGTTGCGCGGGTAGAAGAAAGAGCCATAAGGTGATAAAAAAGATCCCTAAATTTTGGAGGGAGCAGGTTAGGGAGACCGAGATGTAGCTAGCATAATAAAATGGAAGTGCTGAAATTTGAATGGTTCCAATATCAAGGATGCAAGCATGCAAAATATAGCTTGCAAGTGCAGTGTGAGCAGGGTCGACAGGTTGCTGATGAACCTTCTATTAGTTACTAATATGAAAGAGCTGATAGAATGACAGTTTGCCTCGTAGAGGGATCATCCAGGGTTCGTTTGTGAAAGCACGGCCGTGGCATGGGCAGTCTTGTTTCATTTCTGAATCTATTCCTTTTAACGAAACGTCATACCACCTGGCACCATTATATATATATATATATATATATATATATATATATATATATATATATATATATATATATATATATATATATATATATATATATATATATATATATATATATATATATACACACACACACATATATATATACACACAATATATATATAATATATTCATAAGTTACATATGAAAATTAACAACGAAACGTGTTTATCAAGAATATTTTCTATTGCTCCTAATTATTCACAACAAAAATACATCTCATCGCATACACGTTCCAACTTCATTCCCAGTGCGACTCATTTAAAAGTTCCTACACTCTCCCGCTAAATTTGAATACGGCATTCCTTTAAATGGGGAGACATGAAAATCCGGACTATTCCTTGTTTCCGGCAAAGTTCACTATTCTCAAATTACAATGAGAACGCACGGTTGTCGTGGCTTTATGTCAGCGTGGCTGGATGCCCGTATACAAGGTAGGCCAAGTCGTGGTCTTGTTTCTTAATTAAGTAATTTGCATTGCTTTCATCAAATAAAGTGCAGCGCCAGTGCGCATGCTCGTGCTTAGGTAAACTGAAGATAGCAGTCCAGGGTAATCCACCAAGCTTTTGTAGCACCAGGATTCTCTTTGTCTATTATGCGATTTCTACTGAAACAGTCCTATTCAATGATTGCTACAGGGTCCCTTTCATCGGTACGGCTTCACTCGCATACTTTCGGACTGATAACATCATTTGAATTCGCAAACAAAATGTTATCATTCCAAAAGTCTGGGCCGAGGTTATCTCCGAGGCCCAATGACGTCGTTTTCATTCAAAGGGTTTCTAGTAATCAAGAGAACCCAAACTAAAGGCAAATATTGCTTTGTGACCTGTAGATAATACTGCTGCTGTTTAGCAGGAGATGCTAATTAGCGTCTAGTTAAGATAATAGTAGACTGTAACAGGAGAAGTCTAATGTAGGCGGACAATGATTCAGTACAGGGAATTGCAGGAAAATCATAACGAATTTCGCATCATCAGAATACGGGCATAAAGGACTTTTCTTTTCCATCAGGAAAAAACACACACACACACACACACACACACACAGAAAATAATTATGCCTTTATACAGATGAAAAATCAAAAGAACAAGTCTAGACACTGCAAAAATCATGAAATACAGGTTTGTTGGAAATAAGCTGGATGTCATTTGTGAAATCAAAACAAGAACAAAAGAATTCTTGCCACTCTGCAAACGACAGAACAAAGAAAATTTTTTTTGGTTATATTACATATTAGACAACACGAAAGGCAGCGTGCCTAAAAAAATAAAGTAGAAAACACAACCATGTACAGAAAAAATGCATACATAATTGTGTATTATTGTTATTATTATTATTATTATTATTATTATTGTTCAACTACACATGCACAGGAACAAGGTAAAAGGGTCAGGATCTTCAAATTTAGAGATTTGCTCCTTATGTAAAAACAATGTGTAATACAATAAATGTATGTAAACAAAAGTAATGATATATATATATATATATATATATATATATATATATATATTATATATATTGATCTATAGGCATAACATTTCTCATATTTGCAAATATTAATCCACAAGCATCGTTTTACATCCAATTGATTACACCCCGGGAATAACCTACACCCAAGGGAAATTATAACTGATAAATACTTCGTCACCAGTTGGATTCGAACCGCTGCTGTGTGGTTTAGAAACAACGACAGACAGTGACTTCGACCACTGTGCTATCAAGAGCTATAATGAGTTTTACAGGTAACCGAAATTCTAAGCAGGCTGGAAATTTAAAAAAAATGGTCTCTGCGAGAAGGTATTGGAGAATTGTAAAAATCAAGCAGACTTATTTCCTTAGACACTTAATAGAACAATACACCGTGTAACACATTAACAACTATGGAGCACAATTAGGTTAAATTTCTTTCCTTACATTAATGGAAAACCACAAACGTGCATAATATTTGTAAGTCTACAAAGCGGAACGATGCCTTTTCTGTTTTCCTGTTTGCTTAGGAAAATTCTGCAACGTTATAACAAGGTCTGTAAAACAGAACATCAACTCTTTTTCAGCAAAAAAAAAAAAAAAAAAAAAAAAATGGTACCTGGAATTCTATCTGCGTATTATAAAGAACAGAGGCATGTCACATGCCGGAACGAAACAAGAAAAAAAGAGCACATCTTTAGTCGCACGGCATCTCATGCAGGACCCACTTAGTGGGTTCTGATTTCACGACACCAGCCTCCCCTTCTACCGAGAGTTATGAGTTCGATCTTTGGTGGAGGAGGAAGAATTTGTGATCACTTGCAGAAAAATCCACTGTTTCTAGTGGCCCGAGCGACAAGGCGGCTTGCAGTCAAGGTGGGAAGCATGGGACTAACAACCTCGTCACTAAATACTTGATAACTGCATGGTCACAACGTTCTGGAACAATTCACTTCATGGGTATTTGTGTATAGACACGCACATATATACCCCTTCTGCAACCATTCAGCACCAGAATGTTAATCGACACATGCATACACACATACACATAGACATTCGTAGCGCGTCCTTTTGCTGTAAAATATTTCTGGTCGTTTCCTTGAACAGATCAGCGAATAACATCCCCAGTTTACATAAGTCCGGTGCTTTTCGACGGAACTTGAAAAAAATAAATTAAAAAAAGGACTCGAACACGATGTGGAACATCTTCGATAGTCGAACAATGACGGAATTAGGAAGCAACAGAATCACAATTTGTGCCTTGAAAAATACTCTGAAGTACATTCCCATAGGAATTAAAAATGTCTTTGAACAGTTTCTGGATGTTTTACATGAAAAGTTTATGACTAATCTGACCTGAGCATTAAAGAACGGTTTTTTTCCTCACGGCTTTACTCCTTTCTGAATCTGACCGTGCATCTGAAGCAACAGCACATTTCTAAAGGAAATAAAGTAAGAAAAACAAAATATTTAGTACGTAAACTACGAAGTACGAAAAACAGATTTGACAACCAAGCGACCTCTCAGAAATTACTACGCTTTTAGTACCTGATCAATTCATTAACATATTTCTTAGTTTTCAACTATTTTCTCATATTATATTCAGCGGGGGAGACAGCCAAATCACTTTCAATAATCTCCTCTGTAAGCTTATAAATATTTACGTGGAAATTTAAACAGAAACACTTCATGGTGGGTTTCATGTATACAATATACGGAAAACCTTTTTACACGAAGGAAACTCGCTGATTAGCAATTAACCAGAAACACACAAGAATCACCGGCAAAGAGAAGAGACTTTGAGGAAAAGGATTGAGAAACTATCATGAACGTTTTACCAAATTAAATGAATAACCTTACTAAAAAAAAAAAAAAAAAAAAAAAAAGCTTGAGAAAGGAAAGAAAAAGTAAGAATCTTACCAAGGTTATTTGTCCTTTTTTCTTAGAAGAACCTACTTAAATATATACAATATATATATATATATATATATATATATATATATATATATATATATATATATATATATATGTGTGTGTGTGTGTGCTTTAAGTTATTACTGATCACTGAGAATCTTAATTTCAACAAACACGAAAAGCCTGAAGGTATTCAAATGCGTATGATAATGCATCTGCCAATAAATCAACAGTGCGGACAATAAACTTCACCAATTTTCTTTTCACCTCGACACAAGATTCGGAGGAAGATTTGCGCGCGTGCTCTCTCTTTCTCTTTGAATGACTTTGGCCAGAACCTGTTCCATAACTACTCGACAGCTATCTGACCACCTTATCTCACCTGTCTGGCTAAAATAAAGTTTTCATATTATATTATACACCAAAAGGGTATTTCGTCAACTTCTTCGTTAACAACGGCAATGGGATTTAATTTCTTCAGGAAAAGCCAAGGCCAAAGACAAGCGTGTTAGCGATATATCAAAACAATATTGTCATCTAGTACTGTTTTCAGACATGGCTTGATATGACTTAAAATAATATCTGCTTAAACATATGTAACGAAAGAATTTTATTAGTAAGCAAGGACTGATCTGTTACATATACAAAACTGTTCACTCCAAAAACAGACTTTACAGGAAATATTATAGGAGAACCATTCGAAGATAACATCGAAGAAAGTAAACAAAAACAAAGTAAACGAAACACTCAAGTTTAGGGAGCTATTTGAAACAACTTCCCTTTAGCTGAAAACATCAAAAGATATTCTTATTCGATCTCAAAAGAATCATAACAATCTTTACTCCCTTTATGCTCGCAATTCACTAGAACTGGAGAGAGAGAGAGAGAGAGAGAGAGAGAGAGAGAGAGAGAGAGAGAGAGAGAGAGAGAGAGAGAATGTGTAATGAAACTGGTTGAGAAACTCAAGGGCTCTTTAATGGAAGCGAGACAAGGATAAGGACCATTAGTGAAATTCAGTGGAATTTGAAAATTTCAGCCGGGAATCTGCAAGTTCTCATTGGCTAAGAAAATTCTTTTAAGGAAAATAACGGAAAAATGGAGGTCTTAATTCTTTATACAAGAAAAAAAAGGGGGAGACAATGTTAAGAGCCATGACACTGAAATTACTTGGAAATAAAGAAATTCGATCTAAGAGGAAATATCCACTATTCCCGAAAGTAAACTTCATTAAGCATAATAGAATCGAAACTGAATTTTGTAAGAATCTTCATTATGATTTGAAGAACAGGAGCAGTGTGTGTATGAGAGAGAGAGAGAGAGAGAGAGAGAGAGAGAGAGAGAGAGAGAGAGAGAGAGAGAGAGAGAGAGAGAATTGGCATTTTGTTCCCCGGAATCGAAGCGTGACAAGCGAAAGAGAGCAATTAAAATTCAAATAGTCAATAGTCTCCGAGAACTGACTATGCCATCAACCTGAATTCTATACTCCATTTCGCTACGCGAATCACACACACACACACACACACAAAAATCTCACAAAACTTCTCCACGTGCATAAGCATAAAAAATATTTCACGATCGAGTGGGAAAAATAAGTTCGAGCATTAAACTATAGTGCATGACAGATATCTAGTGTGTTGTTACCCGCTGTGCATTATTATGAAAGTTCTTAGGAATATTCAAGAGAGAAGGAGCAATTCAAAGGATAGTTGAAGAAATGATGGTAGCAGGGAAATCGCAAAAGATCTGGGAGAGAAGAAGTGTATACAGAATCCGAAGTAGTATATGTGGAGTAAAGGGTCTGAAAGGGCGAGAATTGCCGAGATGGGCAAGTGGAAAGACGACTAGCGGACGTCATCGTTTCTAGTTGGTTGGTTATGTGGAGAGAATGGACGACAAATGGTTTGGTAAAATTCACATAATAAGAAATTCACATAAAAAGAGCTAGAAAGTACTAGATAACGGGGACTAAAGAGGTTTGAAAAAGGAAACGTCTAAAAATTTAACAAGCAAACAACTACGCGCAAGTGAAAAGGTGTATGCAGATTCGACGTAATGCTGGTGAACCTTCTGTGTAGGTGTATGAATTTGCTAATGTTATGAAAGTTTCGTAGACGGAGTTCATTTTTGAATCACAGGTAAAATATGAAATGGACATCGACTATTGATCTGGTCTTTCTCTGGGAAACTACTGGTCTTTATATATATATATACTATATATATATATATATATATATATATATATATATATATATATATATATATATGTGTGTGTGTGTGTGTGTGTGTGTGTGTGTTTGTATGTTAAATCTTATTAAATCTCACTTAGAAAATGAGTCTCTAGGAAGGCATTTGCGCTTTTTGGGATGCAATTTTAGAGTCCTCCCCACCAAACACCCCCTTTCCCGCCCTTTATCAGCACCACCCAACCGTAATAAACCGCCCTCCCCCCCAAACACCACCCAAAAAATAAAAACAAAAATACGAGAGTGTCATACATGCATGCTTTTTACTCAGTTCAACAAAGTAGAACCTGAAAACTACCAATCATGGGATCTCAACTATCCTGCTAAGCAAGAGTAATGTGACATGTATGGTGAGGAAACATACTCCATTTAAGCCAAATTAAACTCAATTACGTTTACGTTTTCTGAGTCTCCCAACTAGTAAATCGCGCCCGTAACCATCGGAAGATCCCAATCAAAGAGAGATTTAGCTGATTTACTTGCAGGATAAGCAGCATTCATGGTTCACCTAGAGTTGGAGCACCTTCCTATGAAACACCGAGGCCACAGCTAACTTTTTCAGGTATTATCAAAGACAGCATTAACTCCTTCTGATATACTGTAGGTGAAAGCTGCAAGACAATTTTTATCTGGTATTTATAAAACCAAGAAGATCGACAGTAACTGAACTATTAAGACTTACAAAAAAAAAAAGACAGCAAAGGAATATGCACTGCTTGTATCTTATTCATAATATAAATTCTGAGTAAAATTACTCAGCAGACTTTATGTACGCGTAGCTTATGTTCACAAAAAACATTAGGCTTACAATTATTTTGTGATGGCTGTTCTACATTCACTAAAAATACAGCGGTCAGTTTCGTTGAAGCTAAATGACTTGAATGTTCAGTGTTCAGTTACAAACAGATAAAACCACAAGGAGAACAAAGAAACAACGTCCACAACAACTTTAACACAAATGGAAAGGCTGAACACTCACCTGGAAGTTGTTGGCCCTAGTTCATCAAAACACATTTAGAAGTGTAAAGGTTTAGAGGCAAGCCATCATCATGATTCCGTAGTTGAACTTAAATTCCGCAAACACACAAACACACACGCACAAAACATACAAACAGACAATGCCTCCGTGAAGTCGAATACCAAAGTAACTGCATGACAGTTGGCTCTTTTGTGACCATTCATCATCAACCATCGACTAACTTCAGAGTAAAAAAGGCCCAGAAAGGTAACTGACTTCTTCCAGATAATTGTGCCTCTCTAAGTCACCCAATTTTACCCGGCTGAGTAAATAAAATCTCTCTCTCTCTCTCTCTTCCATATAGCAATTTGAAAATTCTTATGAGATATGTGTTAAGCATAAAAAATGACTACAGCCCTTTAAAAAATCAGACGTATTCGGAACCCTTCAACATACGAAAAAAGGCTGAACTGTCCTGCAATTGCTGCACCCACACTATTTTTCTAGGAATTACAAACAATGATCACCCATAAAAAGGAGGGATCTTCCACACTGCCTAAAGTATGGGCTTAATATAATAATGTCTAATGAATGTACCTTTAGCTGGAAACTCACGCCATTTACTATGTAAAGTATATAACTACTAAATCAAAATGGGTAGTATTGTTTGATAAAGTAATGAACAAATTCAAACTAAAATATATGTTAAAGTTTAAAAAGTGAATCAACCAGATTGATGTAAACCTACACGGACATTAAAAAAAAATTATATTGCAGAAACATCTGAGGGACATGCATTAGGAAAGTCAATTTAGTTGTCCGTGAGAATTTTGTCATTTAGACAATAATTATCCCTTTGTACCGTGGTACGTTTACTGACCAGCAATAATAAACATGTCGGAATTAACCAAAAACTGACGTTATAAAAAAAACTTCGGGAATGTAATGAAAAGATCGTGTAAAGCACATGAGTTATAAAAGGAAATATAATATATATATATATATATATATATATATATATATAAATATATATATACTGTATATATATAATATATATGTATATATATATAATGTCATAGTGCCTACTTGCGTGTACATGCACGCGCATGCGTAGTGGTATGCGTATCGTAAGAAATAGCTTTGGGCATGGGGAGTGAATGTGAAATTGTGGCTATTGTGATGTTTCCCGATAGCGTTCATCTTCTGCCAGTATGCGTGCATGACTCGAGAGCCTTCTCCCTTCAATGTTCTTTAGACTAGGCCTTCTGAAGACATATTTATCTTGCTCTCTGCATTCTCTCGTGCAACGGTCCGCTTGTTGCCGCTACATTCCAAAGGCGTCTTGGTTTTTTTCACTGCTCTGAAAGAAACCTGGAGTGGCGAGGTGGGAGCATTCTGGTTTTGATTTGGCTTTCATTTAACTGCAGCAAAAGGCGGGATATGCTTTCCTCTTCTTCGAAAAATTCAAAAGAAGCAAACATTCACCTTTCTTCCCATTTGGAAAAAGTGCACCAGAAGGGCAGAGCCTTTCGGTACTCGACATGTCTGTAGAGATGAGGTTGCTAGACCCATGCCCTTGTTTTGATTCTAATCCGCTTCTGCTATCTATTCGCAGCTGGGTCGACTAGTGCTAGTATATGGATGTGTGTGTGTGTGTGTTTGTAATCTCGTTTATAACAAAACACAAATATTGGAGAGGAAAGCTCTTGAAATGTTGCAACATTGGCGACACACTTATATTAACAATAATAAAGTGAAAAAGTAAAAAAGGAGAAAATTGGTTGAGCATGACATTGTTTTTTTATTCAGCTGAGTACAAGGGCACACTAGTTCATCCTGTATTTTTTCAATACAAAGGCACACTATCAGTTCAATACACCCTGAAAGCTAACCACAAGCTGGTAACTAAATATATATATATATATATATATATATATATATATATATATATATATATATATATATATATATATATATATATATATATATATACACAATATATATATATATATATATATATATATATATATATATATATATATATAATAATAATAACATATATATAGCATATATATATATATATATATATATAATAATAATAATAATAATAATAATAATAATAATAATAATCTGTGAGAGTATTATTCAATGCAGCACTGTGTACATACTGGAACCTATTTCCCTATTGCAATATCATGAAAACAAAATGATTGTCCCTGGAATAATGTTACAGTCCTCTGTGTACACCACGATTGTTCAGTAAACATTAATGGTATTGTCTATTTATTCTTGTATCCGTCTGGAAATATCCATTGCAGTCAACAATGTATTCCCTTTCTCAGTTCAACAGCAGCTCTCTCTGTTTCTCGCTTATTCGGAAATCCCTTCCAAAATCATTTTACTGCAAGCTCTGCTTTACTATCATTCCAAACAAACAGTTTCCAGAATACGTTTTACTTTACATACAAACAAATACGAGATTTGCTTACCCCTTTCGCCTTCGTTACATTTGAATACCTCCCACTCATTACAGTCGTTCACAGGGGGAAGTAATTAGATCAGTAATCAGTCTCCTGCATTCTCCTCAGTCTTCAGATGTACCTAATTTTGTATTCTTTTCCCTATTTAAGGTGGTGTCCCAGGACAAGCAAACCTAATCACGTGCAAGCATACAGGAAGCTCACTCTAAAACAACAACTCTCTCTGTCTCGACGCTGTTGCTCAGGAAAAATTAACTACCCGGCAACAGTAATTGCTTGCAAGGAACGATATTTTGTTTCCTACTTACTCCCTTCCCGCTGAAGTCCTTTCTGCTGATTGTTAGTTTGTTCAGTTCTCATAAATACATACTTCAGTTTCCCTCTAAACTGTGCTTTCCTTCCAAATTCCCTTTGTACATCTTTCAATCCCTACATCGACATAGTCGATAACATTACCCCTTAACATATCTGGAACCAATTACATCTTAACTGCCGTAGAGAGCCTTCAATTTGCATGTTGACCAAACCAATTCATTTGCTCTCGCAACTTTTACCCTCCTCATGTTCTCTCCAATTCCTCACTCTAGGCCGTCCCATCCTACTCTAGACCAATTCCATTCTTTGATTAAAAGAATAACTCTCTTCATACGAGGCACTCAGTCACCGAGAGGGATATGTAATCTCTCCGAGGACCAAAGCATGACTTGTGAGGATGCAGTCAAGTCGAGACACATCGTTCTTTGTTCGGTAGTATCGTATTTTCCAATCGTTCACCAGTATAATATTTGCTCCAGAAATTTCCAGAATCATTTTAAGTCTCTTTTCTTGTCACACTACAACCCTATTTCCTTGAATTTTCATTCTATATACCAACAATAACAATATATCGATTCACGTGGTCTTTGCAACCTTGTCTTACCGAACCCATTTTATTATATTCATGACACAAATCGTGTTAATCCGTTTCACATTTGTTTTCAGTTCTTCTTCTGAATCCTCACCAGCATTTCTGTTAGGAAAGACGTTCTATTTTCCCTCAAATCAATTCTGGAAACAACACCCAGATATAATTTAATCCCAAGAGCCCGAATAAGACACCTTGGTCGGCAACTCATTCCCCCATGTGCATATTGTCCCCTCCATAAATCTGTAATTGCAAAGGAATGTACGAAACAATGGCCCAAACGGAAGAACTGAAAAGCTATTAAATACTGAGATAATATCATATTGAAGGAAGACTGGTAAACTGTTAGTTGAAAATAGTGTTAATCATACGAAGATTGCAATGATTCTATATAAAAAATGTACACATTTTTTTTTTACTAATTTCTTATTCATTTGTATTACAACTGTTGTACCGAATATCAATAGGCCGCGTGTGTATGCAATGTGTAACAGGACAACGTGGTCATTGAGACCACTCGGAGGGCTGAAAGGATCAGGGTGCATATTAAAGCAGGTCAGAATGCTGATGCATGCAACCCCTGCAGTGCAAAGTCACAAGCAACATATTACATTGAATACATCAGCCAGGAATATAATTAGAATTTAAAAAAACTGTGCAAAGGTTTATTAATTATGTGACATGAATATCAATGCGTCCTCTTGCGTTCGGAATTCAGTCTGGCCATTCATTCACTTCAGCTATATGACTATTTGTGCTCACACAATCAATTACACACACACACACACACACAAACACACACACACACACACACATATACACATATATATATATATATATATATATATATATATATATATATATATATATGTGTGTGTGTGTGTGTATATGTATATATACACACCTCAAGGTGTAGTGACATAGCATTAGCATGACGTTGGTTGACAGCTTATCAAAAAATATAATGGTTCTACTGTAGATGCTCAGAGTGACAGGAGAATTTGTGTTGATTTGCCTATCCTGAGTAAAATAAGCATGAGATGAGATTCCTAGGAATGGGAGATTCTTCATTTTTACGAAGAGGCGAGTGGGTATGAATGTAAAATTTCTATCACCATAAACATTCCTACCTCTGCTGAAACATATAATGTTCGAGTTTGCATCCTTGGGAAGAGTATTATGCAAGATTTTTATAAAACCTTGAAACACAGAACGAAGTTTATTTCTGGGGCGAGGGATTCACCGAGAAGTTGGAGAAAGGAACATCCTCTTAATAAAATGGAGGTGCAAGACTTTCCTCGTGGGGTTTAGGATAAAATTTCCTCATCAGTAACGGATTAATGCATCAAACTTTGCTGGCGATTGGCTTTTGTTTTCGGTTCAGCGTGAGTTTCTATTATGTTTCATGTTATTAATGCATCTTTAAGACGGCAGAGGCTCTGCCAAAGGCATTGTTGTTGCTTTTATAATACGCATTCTTCCGTTGAGTTGGAGATTCTAGCTTTTTTCTCGTAAAATAATAAAGGAAATTTCACTACTTCCCAACATCGGACTTCTTCATTGCGAAATTTTCTTACGGAAGCTCTTATCTCTTTATTCGACTTCGTCGGAAGTATTTTGGTATAGAAATCCCATGGGCATTTCTTCCTTCTGAACGGAAAATGGAATTTTCCAAGAGGAGATTAAATTTGTGGAAGACAGCATGACAAAAGGAGAGTGTTTTTATGGTCTAAAGCTATTTCAGATATCTTTTATAATACACTCTCCACGCATCTTTGAAGAATATTTTATTTCCCAGTCCAGTTTTACAAAATACTGCAATCTATAGAACTTTATTATACTTTTTGGTTACTTTTCAGTTGGCTTGTCGACTCTTTTGTTAGATACAGCACAGAATGTTTACAAGAAACTTAAAGTAGACATGGGCACTGCGTTGAGGATTGCATACTGAAGGTTTCAGAGCGTATTGGTTTCTAAATACCGAAACTATAATAAACCGTGTCACTAAATCAGAATTACCCTGTATCAGTTTCACGGTACATGGGTAATTAATTTTATTATGTAAGTTTAAGTAACAAAAAAACAAAAATATTATAGTGTTACGAGAATGAAAAAAATAAATTCGCATTCGCCTCTTCACAAATGGGACTGAATATCTATTGACAGTCAATTACGAAAACGAAAGAAGAGCAAAGTTTCCCGGCTCATGGCCACCCCTTGCCAAAATATCAATGAAATCTTTCTACTAAGTTTTCAGAAATATCTTAAGGACGAACACTTGCACGAACTTAGAGACACTTGAAAGAACCTAATTCTAACTGGTAGGTGTAGATTATTATTTGAAAAAACAGAAAAAACAAAGTACCCTTCCATTTTAGTTTTCTGTCCGTCCGCACTTTTCTGTCCGTCCTCGGATCTTAAAAACTACTGTGGCTAGAGGGCTGCAAATTGGTGTGTTGATCATCCACCCTCCAATCATCAAACATACCAAATTGCAGCCATCTAGCCTTAGAAGTTTTTATTTATTTTAAGGTTAAGGTTTGCCACTGATCGTGCGTCTGGCAGCACTTTCCGGAGGCGTCGCCGACGGACCCTCACTTCACTGAGAGCTTCATACAGCATTATACGCTGTACAGAAAACTCGATTGAACCGAAGAAACTACGGAGCATTTTTTACTTTTTTCTGTTAGAGAATACTTTTAAGATCTCACACACGTGGACAGACAAAGAGAATCTTGAAAATATATAACTCCGACCTCGTTGGCGTAGATAATCATTTCAATAAAAAATACCCTTCCATTTATGTGTAAGGAACAATACTTTTAAGAACCAATCTTATGAGAACTTTCATCCTCAAAGCACACTATATACAGAGTAAATATATAATCCACACACACATAATACATACAAATTTATACAAATTTATATGTATGTATTTATTTGTAATATATATATATATATATATATATATATATATATATATATATATATATATATATATATATATATATATATATATATATATATACTACATATATGTATATATATATATATATATATATATATATATATATATATATATATATATATATATATATATATATATATATATACACACACATATATTCCTGTGTTGTGTTTATGAGTGTCTGGCGCCCAAATGTTCAACTTTTTTTAATCGAAACTGTCATGTCTTTACTTACATCCACAGTAAACTGATCATTCACATGCGCACATCTGACTTTTCCTTTAGCCAAAGGCAGTGAATAAACAGCGAGCCGCGAGCATTTACCAAAAACTGATCCTGTTTCGTGAGAGAAGCATTATCTGTCGTTTTCTGAATTTCTCGACCAACACCACTATTCACAAAGTTTTAACAACACACGACTTTGCAATTTCAGTTTTCACCACAACAACTCATCTCTATGAAACGGGATGCATGCAAATACAACGAAACCAGGGGGGAGGGGAGTTGCTGGAAAATTCTGGAAGGATTTCATGCGCAAAATTAGATGAAAACAAAATGACGCAGGGGAATTAGGATTATATATCCTTTTATCCTTTTATCTTTGAGAGTAATGTTAAAGATGCCTTGCCACTTTTCTCGTTATAGATGAAATCATAGCATTTCAGTCTATTCCTTTACTTTTGCTTGCTTGCTTTATAACCACACTCTCCATGTTAACTGAGCTCTATGTTAACATGCCAGTGATGGATTTACTTAAACATACATTCATTAAGAAAATTTGGCAGAAAGGTATATGAGAAAATGATCGCAGTTCACATTTACATTGCCAGCAGTATATCGTATATGTCCCAGCAGGTTCGAATCCCATTTCTGTGAAACCAGATGTCCTGTAATGCCAAGTAATGACAACTTCTTGCTGTTGGAAATCAAACCTCTCCCAAAGCAAGGCACAGTCACAAAGACACACAACAGATAGATACCTTAGAGATACTTGCTAAATACAAGTATCTATAAGGTCTGATATTTCAGCTTTCGTTCAGCTTACTCCACTTATCTTAGAGTGACCATATTCTGTCTTAATAGGCGAAGGAAGGAAAATGTTTGAATGCAAATACAAGACAATATTGATAAGACGTTATTCATAGAATCAGAGATTAATCTTTACTGTTTCAATATACTACTGAAGAAAAGTGAACTGCTGTTTATTGTCAACGACACTTTCAACATAAAAGTGACGAAAACGGAGAAAGTTCACTTCCTAAAAGTAAAAAGCTCATATTGCAATCACAAGTCCTTGTTTGAATTTTAGGTTAATCAACAGAGCCATTTGTATACTACGCAGACGGTCACCGGCGTTCCGAGTAATCTATTCGTCTCCCATGAAACTGATACCAAGAACTCTGGCGTTAAGGCGCTTCCCCGAACACTGCAGTTTCCTCTTAAAACCGAAAGTTTTTGGCAGTTCCGCAGCGTAGGGTTTATGGCCTAAACACATTTGGTTTCAGAGGTGGACTTCAGAATCGAGTGTACTATTTCTTCTGCCACATATCTCTCTTTTTAAAAGATTGAAAAAAAAAACATATAGTATGGGAGAAATCGTATGCTGTAAGGTGTTGACGGTTATGTGAAAACGACATTTATTGTTTTCAAGGAAAAAATCGTTGTATGTTCTTAAAAATGGAATAAGTTTGCCCGTAAAGTGCAACACTTACAAATATGATTATTTAACAAAGGATTTAACTTGCATATATTGAAATAGAAACAATTCCTAAGTACCTAATCAATTGTAAGTCTTTTTCATAGTAGATAAACATCTAAATTCTACCTTTCAAGTAACAAAAATGAATTCCATTAGATATAAAAATATTGATAAGAATACATTTTAAGAGAACAATAATCTCCCTTCTTTGATAAAACAAAGAAGTAACTTGAATTATAAAAATGAAATTATCTCATTGTAATTTTCCAATTTTGTTTACAAAATCGAAATGACACCTTGGTTAAAAATAAAAAAAAAAATTCTTAAACCCCATCTCTGCGTCACATATAATTATTCTCATCTTCTTGTTTCCTTTTCATTTAGTTTTCTATGACGATGTACGTTTTATCTCTTCCGAATCATTTCATATCGCCATCATATTCATTCTTCTGCTTCTCCGTTCTCTCATCTTTCTTATCTCCCTTCCTTTCTTTCGCTTATCATATCCTCCTACGGCTCTGTTTGTTCATTTTTTGCACGTCATCGCTGTCTCTCTTATCTTGCGTCCTCAAAATCTTTAATCTTTTTCTCCTTATCGCTTTCTCTTAACGCTCTTGAATATCCCTTCTTTACCCCTTTTTACTTTATCATCTATATTCATTCGCTTCCTTACTGACTTTTCGTTTCTTATCGGGGTTTCTTTTGTTATTATATCTATTCACTTATTTTTATTATATTTATCTATCTGTTTGTTTTCTTTCTTTGTATAGAACCCCATTGCCTTCCCTATTTATGGTAAGGTTACACGAAAAATCATAAACAGAATAAGTCTTTGTGGCAGAGTCCGTCATGGACCGGATTCTCTCACTCCACAACTGAAATGAGATGTTCCTCTCGGTGCTTATTACGAATTACGGCTCTCCCTTTCTTCTTGGATATCAACAGTCGTCTTTTTCCATACTTCTTTCATTCCACACGCATTAGTTAGAATCATAACAATATTCAATTGAGTTACATAGATTTGGTGTGCGTACCCCAGGAACTGTGGGAATACCATCAGGATTTTCAACAATGGCTGAGAAAAGTTTATTAACAAGGAACTTATGGTACTGTCTAAGCTTACAAAAAGCAGAGAGAGAGAGAGAGAGAGAGAGAGAGAGAGAGAGAGAGCTTACTTTACAGACCTTACAGTTCGTTCGGGTTGCCCCTGGTCCCTCAGTGTGAGGCACCTGGAGAGAGAGAAATTATATTTGCCATATACTGTTAGTAAACACAAGTAATGACACACACTCACACACATACGCCAGAATGATCAAAGGATCACTCATAAACTCGCCACCCACAATACCAGGCAACAATCCATTCGAAAGCCTGTATAACATCGACAACAAATTAGTTCTAAAAGACTCAAACCGGCCATCACATCTCAAGGACTGCGAGAGAAGGATTTCTGAACATCCCCATCCTGAAACAGGGCAAAGGAATAACGAGGGCCACGTGGAGGCATACAACGGACCGTGGGCGAGATCAAGGAGTTCGCTGAAGTGAATAATGATATCATCAGGAGACCCTGAAGATGATAGCAAAAGGTCTCGCGAGGTGAAGCCATATTTTGTAAACTGTCCATCTGTAAAACGCATGTATAATATAAGAATAAAACAGAAATTCAAATTCATTTAATGGACGTTTCTCTCATATTAATTATCAACTCGAGCGTGGTTGTTCGTGGACTTGATATTATTATCATTCAATGAGCATTATGTTCCTAAGTAGGAGGCCCATTAACTAACAGAGAAGGCTCTACAAAACAGAATTCCTATGAGAGAGAAAAAAATAAAATGTGACATACACACAAATACACACAGAATTCCTATGAGAGAGAAAAAAATAAAATGTGACATACACACAAATACACACACATACACAACATATATATATATATATATATATATATATATATATATATATATATATATATATATATATACTCTCTATATATATAAATGATTATATATAATGCATATAACTAATTACAACGAGCATTATATACCACACATTATGTATAAAACTGACAGATGTACATACAAAATGGGAGCTCAAATAAAAAAACAATCAGTAACGTTGAACTCCATAAATCAGGAGATATTGCAGAACCTGAGGTTTAAGAACACTATTTTTGGCCCCCAATTAGCATAAGCCAACTACGCTTGTCACCTGATGTAGCCCCGTAGCATTTTCCCGAGATGCAACAGAGTACTGGGACCTTTACCCGCCACCCCCCACAAGCGGGACATCACATCTTAAAAACTAACCATAGAATTTTCTTGAAAATAATCTAATTATGTTTCCCACATCCACATTACAAACAATACTAATCTAACTAAACCTAACCTAACCGAAAACAACCTAACCTAACCTAACCTAACGTAGGAACATGGCAAAAAAACCGGAGCTGGCGCATTACTAGCATTCATCTATGGAATTTGCAGCCCGGTAGCCAGTCAATATTGCAAACAATATTGCTTAATTCTTACTGATCGAGAATAGGAGAATAATAAACTTTAATCAGGCACTATTTGCTTACATGAAAAGCTCTGATGCTCAAGTTTTAAACAGCTGTACCCAGAATAAACTCATAACAACAACACATAATTAAGGCGCAATAGAGCAATCCAATTAATTTGACTCAATGATCAAAAGACAGATTAGCTGTTCCTCTGAGCTATTACAGCGGATGTCCCACGAACACTTAAAAAAAAATGCTCTCCTGATAATCCATTTATTCACATAATCTTCAGTAATGAAGTTCATTAACGTGATGTCGGCACATAACAGGCAAATGCACTCCTGAAATAATGATAATATAAAAAGATTACAACTACCTCCTACATATGAAAGAATGACAGAAACATATAAACACCAAAAAAAAAATTTACTGAGAATCAATAAAGAAAGCAACTCTTAATACATGCATTGCAATCAGTTCATCTTATTTGTTGACGCAGGAAGTGTAATAAAGTATATTAAAAGGATAAGGTAAAGTTAAATATCTCATTACTTCCCCTGAGAGAGAGAAATAAGAGTAGGTAGTAACTAGAAACTGGAAAAAGAAAAACTAGGTTAAATGAAGGTAATTAAAGTAAAAGCTAGTTAAATGCCCAACACAAGAGAATATTCTATCCAAAAGAAAAGACTGTATCCCAAGTTAACATGAACAAACTTATTCAGTACTATTGAATTTAGTAACCAATGTTAGAAACTTCAAGGGAAGGCATCCTTTGGGCGCCTTGGCGCCCCTCAGCCTTGTGGTTCAGGCCCTCCTCAGGCCCGCTTCTCAAGCTTACCTCCAGGGAAGCAGCCTCTGAGGAGGATCTTCCCCAGTCAAGGCTGCCTTCAAGGGAAGGCATCCTTTGGGCACCTTGGCGCCCCTCAGCCTTGTGGTTCAGGCCCTCCTCAGGCCCCTTTCCCAGCCTGAAGCCTGCTACCTCAGGGAAGCAGCCTCTGAAGGATCTTCCCCAGTCAGAACTGCCTTCAAGGGGGAGGCATCCTTTGGGCGCCCTGGCACCCCTCAGCCTTATGGTTCAGGCCCTCCTCGGCCCGCTTCCCAAACCTGGCAGGAAGCCTGCCCTACCTCCAGGAAGCAGCCTCTGAGATCTTCCCCAGTCAGGCTGCCAGCTGGGAAAGCATCCTTTAGGCGTCATGGCGCCCCTCTGCCTTGTGGTTCAGGCTCGCTTCCCCAGCCTGGCAGAATGCCTGCCTACCTCCAGGGAAGCAGCCTCTGAGGAAGATCTTCCTCAGTCAAGGCTGCCTTCAAGAGGCATCCTTTGGGCGCCATGTGGCGCCCCTCAGGTTCTGGTTCAGGCCCTCCTTAGGCCCGCTTCCCCCAGCCTGGTAGGAAGCCTGCCTACCCTCCAGGAAAGCAGCCTCTAAGGAGATCTTCCTCAATCAAGGCTGCCTTCAGGGAAAGGCATCCTTTGGGCTCCTTGGCGCCCCTCAGCCTTGGTTCAGGCCCCCTCCTCCAGGCCCTTCCCAAGCCTGGCAGGAAGCCTGCCTGCCTCCAGGAAGCAGCCTGAGGAGGATCTTCCCCAGTCAAGGCTGCCTTCAGGAAGGCATCCTTTGGGCTCCTTGGCGTCCCTCAGCCTTGTGGTTCAGGCCCTCCTCAGGCCCTTCCCAAGCCTGGCAGAAACCTGCCTACCTCCAGGACAGCCTCTGGAGGTCCTTCTGATCAAAGGCTGCCTTCAGGGAAGGCATCCTTTGGGCGCCTTAGGGACACTCAGCCTTGTGGTTCAGGCCTCCTCAGGCAGCTTCCCAAGCCTGGCAAGAAACCTATCTACCTCAGGGGAAGCAGCCTCTGAGGAGGATCTTCCCACAGTCAGGCTGCCTTCAAGGAAGGCATCCTTAGGGCGCCTTGGGGACACTCAGCCTTGTGGTTCAGGCCCTCCTCAGACCTGCTTCTCCAGCCTGGCAAGAAACCTGCCTACCTCAGGAAAGCAGCCTCTAAGAGGATCTTCCCCAGTCAAGGCTGCCTTCAGGAAGGCATCCTTTGGGCTCCTTGGCGCCCCTCAGCCTTGTGGTTCAGACCACTCAGGCCCGCTAGCAAGCCTGGCAGGAAGCCTGCCTACCTCTAGGAAGCAGCCTCTGAGGAGGATCTTCCTGAGTCAAGGCTGCCTTCAAGGAAGGCATCCTTTGGGCTCCTTGGCGTCCCTCAGCCTGTGGTTCAGGCCCTCCTCAGGCCCTTCCCCAGCCTGGCGGAAACCTGCCTACCACCTCCAGGAAGCAGCCTCTGAGATCTTCCCCAGTCAAGGCTGCCCTCAGAAAGGCATCCTTTGGGCTTGCCTTGGTGCCCCTCAGCCTTGTGGTTCAGGCCCTCCTCAGGCCCTTCCCAAACCTGGCCGGAAACCTGCCTACCTCCAGGAGCAGCCTCTGGGGATCTTCCTCAGTCAAGGCTGCCTTCAAGGGAAGGCATCTTAGGGCGCCTTAGGGCCACTCAGCCTTGTGGTTCAGGCCCTCCTCAGGCCGCTTCCCAAGCCCTGGCGGGAAACCTGCCTACCTCAGAGCAGCCTCAGGGAGGATCTTCTGAGTCAAGGCTGCCTTCAGGGAAGGCATCCTTAGGCGCCTTGCAGGGCCACTGAGCCCCTGTGGTTTAGGCCTTCCCCTCAGGCCCCTTCCCCAGCCTGGCAGAAACCTGCCTACCTCCAGGAAGCAGCCTCTGGGAGTCTTTCACAGTCAGGAGCTGCCTTCAAGGGAAGAGCATCCTTAGGGCGCCTTGGGGCCACTCAGCCCCTTGTGGTTCAGGCCTCCTCCAGGCCCTTCCCCAGCCTGGCAGGAAACCTGCCTACCTCAGAAGCAGCCTCTGAGGAGGTTCTTCCCCAGACAAGGCTGCCTTCTAGGGAAGGCATCCTTAGGGCGCCTTGGGCCCTCTCATCTTTGTGATTCAGGGCCTCCTTAACCCTACTTTTCGAATATGACATCAAATCTCTGAAGGCTTCAAGGCGACTCGAAGGATTTAGGAGTTTGCCTCAGGAGGCTCTGAAGTTGGAGTTCCACTGAGCTATAGCGCTGGGGGCATGCCCGAATGGGTCTTCTCTCTCGCCCTTCCAGGAGCTGAGACCGAAGGATTCTGAAACACTTTCAAGGAAGACTCCGAGGTTTTAGGCCATTTCAACATCGTTGCAGCCACTCCTTTGCTTTCCTTTCCTGATATGCATGGCGCTTCTCTCGTGCCTCAGGAATGGAGACTGACGGAAGGAAAGGATTCGAGACAACGAAAATTCTCTTGATTCTATGAGACTTCACAGATCTGTTGATCCAAATGGTAATTCTGGCAATATAAATCTCCCCTCTCTCTCTCTCTCTCTGTTTTCTTCTCGTGAAAGTTCCCGAAAGTCTCTATTCCAGGGTCATCCTCTCCCCTTGATTCCTTTTTCGTGCTTATCTAAGTCTCTATTCCAGGGTCCTCCTCTCCTCTTGATTCCTTTCCGTGCTTATCTCGAGTGTACAACTTAGTTCCAAATGTGATAGTACTAAAAATATTGCCGCTTTATAAATCGCCGAAGGCTGTAACGCCAACTCCATACTGCTTCTCTACGATGTAGTCCGTATTTTCATGAGCATAAAACTGTTCACTGAATTCATCTTTCAACTCTTCGCCTTGTTTTTAATCAGATTTTGTTTCCGGAGACTGAAATTTGCATTTTTCTGAGCCATAGCAGTTGGGCGCATGCGCGAATGATTTCTCCCTCTCGTCCTGCCAGAATATGGGAAATTTTTCCGAAACTTTTAGATCATTCCAGCATCGCCTTGAAAGTCGAATATAATCAAATTTTCATTTGTTGTAGAAAGAAGCCAAACAGCAGTTTTAATGACATTTTCCTAAATCATTATTGCCCCAGGTTGAATATATTTAAAAAAAAAAAACAAAGCACATCACTGTATACTACCAAGAGAAGGAATAATTATAAGATATCGAGAAATATGAAATGTTACTTCTTTCAATAGACAGCATATTCTTTGGAAGCTTCGATTTCAAGTCAATGCCCCCTTTAAGTGGGCTTTTTCCATATGAATAGGGTTCTTCATGTTCTGAATAATAATAATAATAATAATAATAATAATAATAATAATAATAATAATAATAATAATAATAATAATAATAATAATAATAACATTGTCTTTGGTCTTACTTATTCCTTCAGTTCTATTCTATGTTTTTCCCTCGTCAGTTGTCTGCTGCTACTCAGACCGAGGCTCATCGTCTCTTCCTCCATCAGCTCCACATGTTTCACACTTGAATTGTCTTGGTTAAAAAGCACTTCTATATCGCAAAGCGTAAGGCCGACTATGACAGTAAAAAAAAAATTGAAAATATGATTGTCAAAGGAGGATAAAGAAAATTGCGGACAACAATTCCTGCAAAAACGACTCTAAAGTGGGGCGAGAGGAGTGCATCTGCAATGCAACGGAATCGATGAAACGGGGAGCCAGTTCCAGGAATTTTACAAGATAAAATTGTGCATTCGACCAAAGTTAGGCCACCCTCCAATGCAGCGTATTACCCAAAGAGTGCCCAGTGGAGCGGGAAGCACGTAAAATTAAATCCGTATGCTGGCAAAGGATACCCGGGAAAATATATTCAGTCTGAAAGCAAGTAGACTAATATTACTGTACCATAATTAGCTTAAAATCTTGTACATACAGTACATTTTCATGATGAGAGTTCCTTAAATCATTTGGTCTTGTTATTATTCATTCTTCTCTTCTGCAATATGGACATGAATCATGGTATGACAAAGAAACTATACCTAAAGGCTGTTGTGGAATTGAAAATAAAGCTTTAAGAAAAATAACAGGAGTCAGACGGCAGGGCAAAATGCCTTATGTTTGCTTTATGCATCTTTTATTAAAGTTTTTCATTTATTTTACATCATTTCAATTATAGCAAAGCCTTCTTCATAGCCTTTTATATCATACATCATTTTGTTATAAGACCTTACAACTTTTTTACCAAAATAACAAATGCTAAAACTATCATTGATTACTTCAAAAAGCCTTTCACATGACGACTTTCTTCCTTTAGGTTTCCATAGAAATCATGTTTTCCTCCAGAACAAGACCGTTTTTACCAACTGCGGCGACCATACGCACGTTCAATCTTGAATTATACTGTTATACTGTACATATGTAACTTATCATACGTGAAGAATATAGCGTTACCTCATAAAATCAAGAAATAGAAAAAACTGAACCGTATGCCACTCACTTTATGCATTACATACACACACACATAATATATATATATATATATATATATATATATATATATATATATATATATATACTGTACTCTACACACACACACACACACACACACACACACACATATATATATATATATATATATATATATATATATATATATATATATATATATATATATATATATATATATAAGGTGTGTGTCTGTAATCTTACATACTTCTTTAATGGATGCAAACGCCAAGTGTGTAACTATCTTCATACAGTATCATATTGTGTGAAGATAGAATTAATCACGACGAGAAAATATAGGTGGTATCAATATGAAACACACCACAATAAAAAACAAGAATGAAATTCTGAAGAAGTAAGGAGTGTGACATATGAAATAAAGAAGAGGATTTTTTTGCAGCAATGTGTAGGAGACGAAACTGATCAAACAAACGGAACTGAAGTGGGTATTCAGATATCAAAACTAAGTTTGTTAACCCATCCTTCAGCACTTTGATTAAATATTAAAACTAACGACTTTTCGGTCAAATATATTTGCTCAATCAATGAGTACCTAACAAGCTGTTTCTAAACATCGTTTATCTTTCGACAAACGCTGTTTAGAAACAGCTGTTAACAAGATTAACTAAGCCCCATAAAGCTATCTCTCACTTTCTCCTTTCATTGGCAGAAGAAAACTAATTGCTTAGGGCTATACAGATGTTATTTAAAAAGCGCTAGCGTTCATGTGGGACATCTTTAAACCATCTTTTGATAAGTTTTTGTTATTATTGCACAATTCTACAAAACAATCATTACATCCACATGTGTTTTCATGTGCATTCCTTGTTTCATTTGCTCTTGTACCAATTATTGGTGATGGAGTAATCTCTTCTTCCTTGACATAATCATTGTTATCTTTAACTTCGGTGTGTTGGATATCTGTATCCATAGGTTTTACTATTATTTTAGGAGATAAAGGTATATTCTTAGATTTGTTTTTGTTCTTTCTTTTATCCCTTTGTCTTTGGTTTTATACGATGTTGCTCTAATTATAGTTGTTTTTTTCGTTTTGGGTGGTGTTCTTTCCAAGGCCCTTTTATTTTATCTTTTATTTCCAATCCATCCCGACTTTCCTCTGTTACTTTTGTAGTAATATCTTCATCTGTTGCTGTTTGCATGAACATTTCAAAAGAGTTGGATAAAATGTTACCCATATCCTTTGTGCCTATTTCTTGATTCTTTACCAGTTTTTTTCTGTAAAGCATTACTTTCTTCTTGAGATTTATTTTCCTGCGTTTTTTTACTTCTATCTGTATGTATTTTTGTTTCATTATTAGTTCTTGTTGTCGAGGCATATGTAAGTTTCTTAGCAGGATCTTAAATTCCTCTCACTTTCAATTCTAATTTAGCCTCTCTAATAGACATTCCTGTTCTTTCTTGTAGCATTTTCAATTCCGTATTGTATATGTAATACATGCACTCTTTAGATCTTGCATGATGCTTCTGCCTACAGTTTATACATTTTGGTTCGCTGCAATTCTATTGTGTGGCATGTTCTTCAGTTCCATAATACGCACATGCAGGTTCGTTTCGACAAAATTTTTTTGCATGCCCATATTTACTACAGTTTTGACACTGTGGTGGCTTTGGGGCATAGGGATTTATTTCTGTTTTGACCTAAAGCTTTTATTTTTGGGGGTAGATCTTGACCCTCAAATTTTATTTTTGTGATTTTTAACATTTTCTTATTTTTTTGTTTACTCGGTATATTATGTACCTCACAGTCTTGGACTCTGGGATATCTTTTTTTAAGAGTCCAAGAGAATATTCTTTTCGATTGGTTCGTCACTGTTCTCAGGAAGCACAATGGTACCCTGAATGCTGTTCATAGTATCATGTTTTTTTTTTTTTTTGACATTTATTTGATCTATTGTTGTTATAGACATATAGTCCTCAGACTGACTCTTTGTTGTGGCTTCTCTTATCTGTCTAAACGACATTTCTGTCTTTGAATGTCCGTTTAGTAGGTAGTTTTTTAACTTTAGGGCTGAAATTTTCCGTTCTGTTTCTAAGGTTAGAAACCTTGACCAACTTCCACTCCCAAAGAGGAGTGAAGTGGTCAAGGTTGGGAAAGAACGATATTTACTTCTTTTGGTTTTGTTTTTACTGGAGAATAAGGTTCCTGTGTAAATTACATTTTGATTTGTTTTGAATTTTCTAAAGAAAGGTTGTCAGGAGGTTCCAGCAGGTTGTCAACTGTGCCCATCAATGTCATTGGGATATCAAATCCTTATAATGACTTGTCATATAAAGATTGAGGAAAAAAATGTAAACCTGAAAACCTTAAAAAGATATCATCAGCCTTTCATGGAGTTTATTCTTCCACCAATGGCGCAAGTGAGAACTGACTCCAAATGTCCGCCCCCTACCCTACCCCACAGGGTGGTGGCACAACATGCAGAGACGAGTGTAAAGAAAAACAATCCTTTCCATTTTTTAAGAACCATTAACCTGGCAGCTAAGCAAAGCTTTTAATTTCTTCCCCAAACATACTTCAGTATCAAATTGAGATAACCACGATTTAGGATATCAAGGCTGAAGTAAAAACCCTTGAATGGAAAACTTTCTCTTTCCTTTCTCCTCACATTATTTATGCGAGAACTCCTGTAATTGAGAGTGAGGCATAACCAGAGAGAGAGAGAGAGAGAGAGAGAGAGAGAGAGAGATGAGGTCATGATTGTCCCTTATGGATACAGTTTCTTGCTTTGTTACCAATATCGGTTTCAATACACAAGGAAGGGTGCACCCAATAGGATGTTTCTCGTTCTGAAATATTGAGGAAATAACAATGAACGAGAAAGATAAGGTATCATAAATCTTTGAGATAAACGACAATGAGGAGGGAAGAGAAAGAAAATGTTAGAATGTGACCAAAAATTGTTGGTCACTTATGCATTTTAACGTAATAACTACACACACACACACAAATGCATATATACGTATGTGTATATGTATATAAAAAAATATATATATATATATATATATATATATATATGTATATGTATATACATACATATACATATATAATTTATATATATATATATATATATATATATATATATATATATATATATATATATATGTATATATACATATATATATACATATATAATATATATATATATATATATATATATATATATATATATATATATATATATATATATATTCAAACTACAAACGTCCTTTAATATCAATTCACTCTACCTCCCGGAAATAATATATTTTTCATATATGTTACCGAAGGGGAATTTACTAGTTGATAATAAGTCCACGGTCCGTAGGTCAGACCAACGACGGACGAGGAATCAGGACTACAGTGACGCACTAACGAAATCGGCCACAAGATAGGTATAAGTGAATATCTCATCAACTCACCCGTCGAACTCAGGTGTTTGCGTTTGGAGACGATATCACCCACCTCTGCCATGTTGACCGTGTAGTGCGTTTGTCACCGTAAGCCATATTATGACTATTTATCACATCACCGTGATTCATATACAATCAGAAAGCTACAAACGTCCCTTTAATATCAATTCACTCTACCTCGGAAATAATATATTTTCATATAATATTTACCGAAGGAATTTTTAGTTGATAATAAGTCCACGGTCCCGTGAGGTCAGACCAACGACGGACGGGAATCAGGACTACAGTGACGCACTAACGAAATCGGCCACAAGAGAGGTATAAGTGAATAACATCTCCATCAACTCACCCGTCGAACTCAGGTGTTTTGCGTTTTGGAGACGATATCCACCACCTCTGCCATGTTGACCGTGTAGTGCGTTTGTCGCGGCGTAGCC
The DNA here is from genome assembly GCF_040412425.1 of Macrobrachium rosenbergii. Taxonomy (NCBI): domain Eukaryota; kingdom Metazoa; phylum Arthropoda; class Malacostraca; order Decapoda; family Palaemonidae; genus Macrobrachium; species Macrobrachium rosenbergii. The sequence continues at coordinate 25,234,813 of NC_089757.1, forward strand.
ATATTATGACTATTTATCGCATCACCGTGTGACATATATGAAAATATATTATTTCCGAGGTAAGTGAATTGGATATTAAAGGACGTTTAGCTTTCTGATTGTATGAATCACGGTGATGTGATAAATAGTCATAATATGGCTACGTACGACAAACAGCACTACACGGTCAACATGGCAGAGGTAGGTGGATATCGTCTCCAAACGCAAAACACCACGAGTTCGACGGGTGAGTTGATGGGAGATGTTATTCACTGCTACCTCTCTTGTGGCCGATTTCGTTAGTGCGTCACTGTGATCCTGATTCCTCGTCCGTCGCTGGTTCGACCCCTGGGACAGTGGACTTATTATCAACTAAAAAATTCCCCTTCAGTAACATGTATGAAAAATATATTATTTCCGAGGTAAGTGAATTGGATATTAAGGACGTTTGTAGCTTTCTGATTGTATATGAATCACGGTGATGTGATAAATAGTCATATATATATATATATATATATATATATATATATATATATATATATATATATATATATATATATATATATATATATATATCTATAGTAAAATTACCATTAGATATACATCCACATAAGTAAAACATGTCAACTCTTTTGTATTATAAGAGAGAGAGAGAGAGAGAGAGAGAGAGAGCAAATTAATAAAGGAATCAATTGGTCTACTAAAGTTTTGCTACTACAAAGAAATCACGGGATCCCTCACTTTAAAATACTTCGCCACCGCCGCGTTACATTATGAATTCAATAATATAAATAGGTGCATCATTCTCCCTCCATTATCGCATATTTCATCTACTATCATTGAACGATCATTGTCACGGACCATTTCTTTATCGCGGTAACTAATTAGCCATTTCACGTTTCCAATAACAACTCTAGGACATGAGGTCTATATATAAACCTTTCTACATCCATCACTGCAAAGATATTTAATTAACTGTGCGTTTAAAGAGTAACATTTCAATAGAGAGGGGGAGGGGGGAGGATGGGAGTTTATTTCTCAATAAACAGGACCAGTAATTTCGCGCCATTGGAGTTACATGGAATACAACAACAGATTTTTTTTTTTTAATGGAAGTGAGATGCCTTATTTTAACTAAACCTGAAATAGTTACTGATTTAAAGACAGTGTTTGAAGCAGTTTTTCTGGATATAAAGGTTAGCAGTGTATTCTTAAGTTATGTGGTACTACCACATAAAAGTTCATATGAGGTCATTCAGCGCTGAAAGGGAAATTGAAAGTAAAAAGGGTTTAAAGGTGTAACAGGAGGAAAGCCTCGCAGTTGCACTGTGAAACAATTGTAAGAAGAGGGTGGAAAGTAAGATGGAAGAAAGAAAATATGAACGGAGTTACAGTAAAGGAATGGAAAGAGTTACAGCTAGGGGCGAAGGCACGCTGCAAAGAACGTTAAGTAACGCCTACATTGCACTGCATGAGGTGCATCGACGGCACTACCCCCCTACGGGGACGGTCACTGCAAACGAAAATACTAACGGGTTTTCCCACTTAGGTCACAGCACAGCAAACATACCAATGAAGCAGAAGCAGTTTTACTGAAGGTAAAGAGAATAATCAACCTGGAGGCTAAAGGTCTCCCATTATACAAAAAACTGATAGTTAATCATTCCATTATAAACGGACATCACTGGAATATACATTTTTGGGTGGCAAATCTCGTTTCATTAATAGAATGAATATCATTAATACGAATGATTTCAGCGATTGATTGACCATTAACACTGAATGGAATTTTAGTTTGTACTAAATAATATCAATCAGTTATCCGAATTCAATTCTCTTTGTGACCAACAGGAAAAGAGCAACCGAGGTTTGATGGGATACAACTAAGGTTATTTAATCTTTAAATATTAAGGTTCATACAGATGACCCATGTACACACAAACACGCATTTTATAAATATATATACAGTATAGCATACATATATATATATATATATATATTTACTTATTTATCTCTCTCTCTCTCTCTCTCTCTCTCTCTCTCTCTCTCTTTTCATTGTTCCGCTCATTCTATGGTTGCTTTATTTTCAAAGAGGGGCGTTTACTTTGATCTTTCTCGCCATTTCAGCGGCTACTATCCACTCGACCCGACCAGTCATTTCAATGGGATGGCGTTGCCAATGCAATCATTACATAATTCCATATGGAAGAGAGGACAATGTGTGCCATCTTCATATTCAATTTCACGCTTGAGATTGTAATTTGGACGCATAACTTCCCACCTCTGGTGCCAAGCTCTTCATTAGGAGTATACGCTGCACTATGCCTCAACAACCTACTCTCACTGTTATATCAGTCCTCCCCCACCCCCTACATATCGACTCATAAGTGATGGACATGACCCCCTTTAGAAAATTTAGGGCTAAATATGTTGAATTTTACATAATCTGATCGAGTGCTACCTAAATTTGCAATTAGAGGGAAGGCAAATTCGTCACATTTAATTTGATGAAAACAAATACAAATGGATTACCTGCTTCAGATCTACATCATATTGAACCTCTGTGCAACCGGTAATCATTTTATATCTGCGTGTACTGTGTGTATATTAACACTCACGGATACAACCATTGTCAAAATTCTCAAAATTCCACACGGCATCCCCAGTGGTCCTCCCCAAGAGCAGGCTGTAACCACAGGAACTTACAACCGCCGAATTCCACCGTGGAAACTGACATCGCTTCGTTGGGATATCCGTTTGATTGCAGGAGATAAATTAAGGAGAACGCTGAGTAAAGAGCAATAAAAACACAGCAGGATACATCAAAAATACCGAATCACATTGTTAGAAGGAAGAAATGAAAATAGAAAATGAAATAGTTTCGGCGCACGGAGGCTTGTCATTGTCCCAAGAAGACCAAATGCCTTTGGTTAATCCCAAAGCCATTAAACAAAACCTCTAATGCTGTGGAAGAACTTGGGTCCGCTTCATATGTATTTCTTTTTAACCATACGACTTTTCCCCGTGTAGGGTGGACGCTGAAATGAGGATAGTGGATTCCGGTTCTGATAGTCTTTAAATTATAAAGTTATCAGTCCTATGTCTGTCTCTTGATTCCTTGCTGCCGCTAATACCCATTTGCAGCTGGGTTGCCTAGTGGCTGTAGTCCAGACGCCAACCATGAACCATACTACACTTGGTCAGCATGCTACCTTAAGTCACGGCAACACGCACACAAGCCCGCACACGTTTTATGTATACATACATACATACGAATATATATAAATATACATATATATCATATATATATGTATACAGTATATACTATACATACATATCATACATATATATACATACAGTATATACTGTGCATACATACATATACATACATATATATATATATATATATATATATATATATATATATATATATATATATATATATTCATATATATCATATATATATATATATATATATTCATATATGTCATATATATATGTATATATACCATATATACATACATACATACATATACATATATATATATATATTATATATATATATATATATATATATATATATATATATATATATATATATATATATATATATATATATATATATATATATATATATATATATATAACACCAGAAACAGCAAAAACCTTCGGAGAGAAATTTTAATACAAAATTATAAAATCTGCCAGATTTTATATCTCTGCAGTGAAATATCATTTAGAGGACCACATGACTGTGAGGATTCTTCATACTAGTACACAAAACGCTGATTTAAAGAAGAAACCATTAAATAGTTTAATCGCTGAAATGAAGGATGCGAGTGTTCGCGTGTACTACATAGTAATATGCATCTGTGACTTACATATAAGAAGCAAATAATATATATTTACTTTAATTATGTCCTTTGTTGTTACCTCGCTCTTTTGTCATTTACTTCCCCTTGATGGAGACAATAAGAAATTAGTTCCGTCTGCGATTGCTATTATTCACACAGGTACCTAATTTCACGTAATTAATATAATTGCCTGAAGTTGCATGCACTTATTTCTGGGGACGGACACAGATGTTTGAACCTCCGAACAAACGATTGTTCATCCATCATGAGTTTCTTTGCAACCTATTTGCATTTTCTAATCAATTTTCCCCCAAAATCGATTAGTAAATGACGATCGAAAACAATATTCACTTGATGGCCTGACTGCCTGATATAATTCACTCAAAAGAATTATTCAAAAACTATTGTTTATCAAACTTTACAGAAAAATAAACCGTTAGGTATTTTTTTGTATAGATTTGTTGATATACCCTGATTTGGAATATCATCAATTAGGCTAAATAAAAAAATATCACTGTTTGATTACTCTCAGGGAATGCCTGATATCCTTCTAAAATTCGCATGTCTGTTGTTCAGTAGTTGCAGATAATACTACTGTAAGGTTCTGTTCTATCATTTAATTCTAAAACCCTTGTAAAACCAAGTTTCACAAAGCCGAAAATCTCTATTATATTTGTTGGATAAACTTTAAGCTTGACCAAATGACTTTGGATCAAGGTTGAAATGTGCTTCGCCTGTTTCTGAAGAAATAAAAAAAATTGGAAAGCACTCTGCCAAATGGAGGCAAAGTCATCAGGAAAAAAAAATAAATAAATACAAGTGCTGTGGTACTTTAAACTAGGCCAAATAGGCTTCATTTTAAAATGGGTCTGACTAAACGGAAACAACACATCAAATTTAATCAGTACAATGAGTGAAGTAAGCAATATTTTCGATAAAATAAGTAGTATCATAGGTTAACTTACAGTTTACTGAATAACACTGGTCATGGTCAAAGCGCCTCTAAGTAGACGACAAACATACGGCCAATATTTGAATACATGAATGCAGGCAGAGAGGCAACAGGGAAAATATCACTGACCTTAATCTTGACCCTGAATTGAAACCAAGAACTTTGGGTCAAATAGCAAAATGAGTGGACTGGCACCAAAATAACTTACCAATTCTGAACAAAATATTGTCAATGAAGAGAAAAAATAGAGGAAGAAAGACTTCCTTATATACAAGAGACATTTAAAAAAAAGTATATCTTAGTTTAACCAGACCACTGAGCTGATTGACAGCTCTCCTAGGGCTGGCCCGAAGGATTAGATTTATTTTACGTGGCTAAGAACCAACTGATTACCTAGCAACGGGACCTACAGCTTATTGTGGAATCCGAACCACATTATGACGAGAAATGAATTTCTATCACCAGAAATAAATTCCTCTAATTCTTCATTGGCCGGTCGGAGAGTCGAACGCTGGGCCAGCAGCGTACTAGCCGAGAGCTCTACCCAACCCTCCAATCAAGAACTTTATACAAGAGCCGGAATACCAAATAAACAGATACCCAAATACCACTTCATTTGAGAGTAGGTTCTATGTAAGTGAAACAGTGAACCTGAAATGACAATGCTACCCCTACAATGAAGTACTGGGTCCGCTGGTGCTTTGGTACTTGTAAGATGCAGGCTATGGAAAATCACCAGTAGAAACAAAAATTCTAACCACAGAATCATTAAACTGATATCCCATTTTACAAATCAAGAGATTAACCAGTTCTCAGTGAGAATTCAACATACAGAATTGAATATAAAATTTAGACCAAAGACCCAGCACTGGGACCTATGAGGTCATTCAGCACTGAAACGGAAACTGACAGTAAGAAGGTATGAAAGGTGTAACAGGAGGAAAACCACGCAGCTGCACTATGAATCAATTGTTAGGAGAGGGAGGAAAGTAAGAAGGAAGAAAGAGAACATGAAAGGAGGTACAGTAAAAGGAACGAAAGGGCTTGCAGCAAGGGGTCGAAGGCACGCTGCAAAGAACCTTAAGCAATGCCTAAAGTGCACCGCATGAGGTGCACTGACTGCTCTATCCCCTACGGGAAGTTCTCAGTCAGGAAAACGCACAATCAAAGACTTCAGGGCCTTAATTGCAAATTGGACACCGAGCAGTCGGCATATATTAGCAAGAGAGAGAGAAAGAAAGAGAAAACATCAGATACAGCCCCTGAAAAACAAACACTTTTTTTCTCCTAAAAGCCAGTTCTTAAATCGATGGCAAAGCCTCCAGGTCATTACATGTAAATCAGGTAACATTTCAGAACCTTTTTCCTAAAATGAAAATCACGCTTCGGAATAGAACACAAAAATGGAAATGGAAAAGAACGGAATTTCGTTATCGGAAAATAGGGAATGAGTGAGGTAAGAGCTACACAAAAATCAAAATAAAACTTTTAGTTTTACACGAGAATTACACCATCAAATGTCATTAAAAATTGTAAAAAGGATTTAGGATATTTAAAAATTAAAATCCTCTATATTAATGATGCGCAAATCCCAATGGCTGTCGGATTAAAATCCCAAAGGAAATCGTTTCCTGAACAAGTAATGAATAACAAAATGTTACACAGTACGCTTCCATTTAAACGTGTAACGCAAACTTTGCAATCGAGCAAAACACTGGTAAAAATTGAAGAATAGATAAAACCACGTCAAGAAAAAAAAACACATTGGCTTCATAATAAGACCATTTACCGGAAGTAAGAAAAACTCAGGGATTATTTTCATTTACGTCAAAATACACACACCTGCTACCGTTGAACATAGACAAGTAAAAAATGGGCCGAAGTCCCTTCGGCGCAAACGAGTTTTCTGTACAGCCACGGCCCATGAAACTCTCAGCCGGCCGTGGTGGCCTGTGTTATTGCGGTGCCAGACGCACGATCATGGCTAACTTCAGCCTTAAATAAAATAAAAACTACTGAGGCTAGAGGGCTGCAATTTGATATGTTTGATGATTGGAGGGTGGATGATCAACATACCAATTTGCAGCCCTCTAGCCTCAGTAGTTTTTAAGATCTGAGGGCGGACAGAAAAAGTGCAGACGGACAGACAAAGCCATCTCAAAAGTTTTCTTTTACACAAAACTAAAAATTAGTAATAAACTTCATGGAAGTTTCTTGGTGGGTGTAACTTAAAGGAAGAGGAAATGAAGGAAATATGCTTTTCATAAGTATAAGTCGATGTCACATTTCTGTCACATGAATATGAACCGTCTCAATTTCGAAACTAATATATCATCCACGGAGGTATTAGGCAAAGAATTCATTTCCACGTGAAAGCAATATGACGCAAAATAACCAGGGGCAATTGGATTTGAAAATTAAGAAGACAGGTAAATTAATTGGGGACCTATAAATAATAAATAGATCCATAAATAAAGAAATATTGTCATCAACTCATTTAATGAATTCAGGAAAATAACATTAAGCAGGCCAAAAAGGGAAGTAACGTGGATTGTGATTTTAATTTGGTAGGCGCAAAGTACTTTCTTCTCTATACCACTTGACACAATCCAAACAATTCCAGATGTGTTGCCTTGGACACAGAAAAGAAGATGACCTGACACATGCATCAGTCCCTGCCAACATGCTGGGAACTACTTATGAAAAGTGCTCACACTGCTCATTCTACTAAAGGATTATTTTTTCAGAAACCAGCTAATATGTATTTCTGAATTGTCTTTTAATGTTTAGTGAAACGCACTGTCAAATTATCGTACATAAGCCAAGATGATTAACTGATGTGTATTAATAAACAGTAACAGCATACAAGCATGTTTTGCTTGTGTAAACCATATTATCATAAACAAAGAAAAGATCAGAAGCGCTGTTATACAAAGCAATACAAATGATTATGTACCGAAATAACTTGCTAAAGGAAAAAATATGTAAAAAAAAAAAAAGCTCATGGTTCTTGCAATATTGTATGTAAATACTGATGCCCATAATAAAACGAAACATGGGACGACATTTAGGCCAGAGGTATAACCGATTTGTAAGAGGGAAAATTTGGCAAAATAGCGACAATCGATGCGCAAGGCATAAAACAAATGACTGGAATGACAAAAATGAGACTTAAGGAAAAGGGAAAAATGAAGAAGTGGAAAATGAATGAAGAACGTAAAGATAGAGGACAAGATCATTAAATTACAGAGGCTAACAAATACTAGGGGACCACAGGCACTGCAAGTTCACAAACTGAAAAACTACAAAATCCATCACACCTAAAGCAACAGAAAACTTTTAAACAAGAAATGAATATGCTACACACACACACACACACACACACACACACACACACACACACACACACACAGAGAGAGAGAGAGAGAGAGAGAGAGAGAGAGAGAGAGAGAGAGAGAGAGAGCATTGCTAAGTGTTACCTAGACTAAGCCCTTTTGTTTAAACTTACATGACGGAATCCATATTGATGAAGCATTGATTACTCGCGTCAATTTTCTCTCCCATTCTCTCCTTCCTCCAATATACATATTACAGTTGCGACCCACAACAGTCAAATAACAACTAGTTAGTGAATGACCACATAGGTCTACGGAAACACAATGGATTTTAAGGGAAAGAAATCGTGCCTACACAACGTCTTTGAGGTGCAAATGGAACTGCCTTTTATTGTTCATTTCCTTCAAAAAATTATATACAACAACCATTTCGGCACACGTAGCAAATAAGCAAACGGCCATATGTATAGGTACACTTACATAAGAGGCTCAAGAGGAAAAAAAAAGTAACTCATCATTTTAGGCACGAGTTATTTTACAAATCTAGTAACTCATTTAAAACAGTAACAAAGGTATTTTCTGAGCGTTATCAAAGTATTTGTGCATACATCTAAATTGTCAATCGTAAGTTTAACAAAAGGATTAAAAAGTAAAGTATTTTTGAACACGCTATTATCATTTACTTGAAACGTGTCACAATTATTAAAATACTGACAATGATGTGCTGTTAATATGAGAGATAAAAGGAAAAAAAAATACTTTCAAACTTTGCACATATACAAAGATGTATTTCCACGGGAGGTGGATGAAAGCTGTACAAAGGTCATTGTACTTCATGGAAAATGTTATTGTGTGTGCTTTATATTTTTCATATGTATACGTGCATATACACACACATACAGTATATATATATATATGCATATATATATATATATATATATATATATATATATATATATATATATATATATATATATATATATATATATATATATATATATATATATACTGTATATATATAGATGTGTGTGTGTGTTTCTACATTCATAATTTCATATGAAGCATGCGCTATTACTTAGCAACATAATACAGCAAATACTCCTTCAGAATTACATTGTACAGTGCAAAAAAATCGTTCCGCATGGATCCAATTCTTTCATGATCTACGACGAATTCCTAGCCGATTTTGGTGCAGAGTTAAAGAAAACAGGGGTCCAATTAAAACCGTCGAAAAGAACGGCAAGCAGTGAAAACATTTCATTAAATGATAAGGCGAGAGAAAAGAACAGTCCTGTAGAGAAAACACCCTTGTTTTCTTTCGACAATTATTCACGTCATATATTTCTCCACCTTTTAATTTATGGCTCTTCTGGGCAGTACTTTAATTTCATTTTAATCTTTACTCAGATTTCTTCTCATATTCTTCAACTTTATTTTCCTCTCTTTATTCTCTCCACTTTTATGGTCGGCAGTGGTTCTATCTGTGACAAACTGGCATACTTTCATAATTCAAAGGGAACTTTGACATGCTAAGCAATACGATGTCCTGACGTATCTCGCAGAGAAAAATTCTCTTGTAAGTCCATCTCGGCTTTTCCAGTTTTCCTAATGAGCCTTCTCTCCTTGACACTGCTTATTCTAAGGTACTGTAAACTGTAACGCCAAAATTATATACCAAGCAATTACCTCCCGTATTCCAGAATCACTATTTTTCCTTCAAGTTCAACATTAAGGTCACAGAACAGTGGAAATTATGATTTCAACCAATTTATATTTTTGTTTTCCTAAGACGATCACGCTAATTCTGGTCCTTCAAGGGCCAATTTTGTGGTGCAGTTTCCTAAGCCGTGCACAATTACGGAGAATTAAATTATTTCTATGTTGGAATGTATGTATGAATGCATTTAGTTTATTTGTACTTACATACCAATAAACAAAAATCTATACGACAGCCACCTGTTTTCACCAGCAGTGAAATTGTCCTACCGTTCCAATCTATTCGCGCTGAACTGGAGCCATATATAATCACTGTGTACTCACTCGAAGTTAATAGCTGGGTAAATGCCAAGTTGCTTGCCATTTGCGTGAGTGCCAAGTGGGGGGTGTTGTGCCCTTGTCCAGTTAAAGCTCACGCCTCCATTAGAGCAGTCCCTCCTCATAGAACCTGTCCCCAGCCCTCTGGACAAATTGACGCGTACCCACTGACCTTAGCATCCGACTGAAGTCTATAATGCATGTGTGGCAACTTTGTCCCGCAAAGCACATCGTTTTGCTGACTTCGGAAAGAACGTGCTAACGAACCAACACCAGCAAGCAGTTAATGAAAGAATGTCCTCTACAAATTCTAGAGAGAGAGAGAGAGAGAGAGAGAGAGAGAGAGAGAGAGATACATAAGCTTATAGCCTATATACACAAGTGGGATCGCATTCATGTTAAGAAAAATAGTAAATAAATGAAGTACATGTCAACTGCACATTATCCGGACACCAAAATTAAGCCATTTCGTTGCTGCTGGTAGATATAGTTATAGCTAACTAAGACCAAGGGTACTTGATCAACCGCCGCTAGTCTAGCGTGAAATGTCCACTCCTATAGCTTACTTTCCTACAACCTTATAAGGCCAAGTTGTAAACAAGATTTACTTTTAAGAGATCTAATTGCAAGAAGGGGAGCCCTGCCGCCTCGTTTAGCTGGTGCCTTGAAAGGAGCCACAACACGCGTTAAATAAAGCGTCGGATGATTTTTCCTGCTTTAGAAACGCGTACTCCGAGAAAAGAATCTCTTTACGACGAACTGCAACAATCAACAAAACATACTTTCCAAGTAAAAGCAGTTAATGTAACTTAAGAAAACTGTCTGATATGTATATTAAAAATAAATTGTGTATCTACAATAAGCAAATACAAATACGTTTCCCTAAGCAAATTCATAGCCCTGTATACAAAACTAGTTTCATGATCGTTGGCACAAACATTGCAGCATTAATTCCTTGCTCAATTACACATAACAAAATTGCATTACGAGATACGGCAAACTATTTCAGAGTAAACACAGGATATAAACATTTAGGGATGAAACAGAAAACAAAAACAAACAGAACTAAAGTGAATAGGGTCCAAACTGGAAATCTGGAAAACCGGAGAGAAGCGCGGAAGCCTCTCTAGATGACCCAGCAGGTGGCACATTAGGACCAAATGGAATCGGACAGTCGGCGTATGCAGGCATAAAGGTGCAGACGCCCACAGAGAATGCCAAACAACAAACAGGAGACTTCTGCATTAATTATCAGCAGCAGAAACTATTCTGCTCTATGCTACGAGTTTCAAAACTTGCGAGAAACGCCATATTAAAGCAAGAGATTCCATGAGAATGAAAGGAATGGAATGGAATATAGAGTTTAGGCCACAGTCCTATGACCTATGAGGTCATTCAGCGCTGGAAAGGATATTGAAGGTAGACAGGTTTGAAAGGTGTAACAGGAGGAAAACCTCGCAGTTGCACTAAGAAATAATTGTTAGGAGAGGGTGGATAGCAAGATGGAAGAAAGAGAATATGAAAGGAGGCACAGTAAAAGGAATGAAAGGGGTTGCAGCTAGGGGCCGAAGGGACGCTGCAAATAACACTTAGGAATGCCTACAGTACACCCTATGAGGTGCACTGACGGCACTACCCCCCTAAGGGAACGATTATGAAAGAGAGCCTGCATGGTAGCATAATTTAGACACAGACAGAAAAGACACTAAGTGAGAAAGGAAAAGAGTCCGGCCCACATGAATAAGAAAAAAAAACTAAAAAATAACAAAGACTTCTTTTGAAGGATATAAACTTCTTTCATTTCAAAAGGCCGATGAAATTAATATCCACGGTTCCATTCCGTAGAATTCAAATAAAATATACAGCAGAACTGTCCACCAAGGAGCGTTCAATATAGAATGAAAAGACAAACGGCAGTTAGAATGACACTATAACAGAAAGCATCATGCACCATTTTCCCTTTCACAAGAAGAGGGGTAAATATTTACCTTAAATAATGCGACATGTTCCTGCATTTGCGCCTAATATGCAAAGTAACATGTTACCAGAAGAAAAAATAAAATAAAATAAATGTTCACATGGTGCTTCTCAAAAGCAAGCACAGATGTACTCGCTTACATAAACAATTATTAAACGATTACGGCATACTCTCTTCATGTAAGTCATTTCAGTTCTCTGAAATAAAATTCTCTACCAAGAGAGTATCTACATAACATTTTCAACTTATATCCCCCGTACACCAATCACTTTCGTAGGAATACCTCCATACGGAAAATGTTTATATCTATACAATGTATTTAAATATGTCATCAGGAAATCATTCTCTCTCTCTCTCTCTCTCTCTCTCTCTCTCTCTCTCTCTCTCTCTCTCTCTCTCTCTCTCTGGCAAGCAAATCCCATGTGAACTTTTTTTTCTGATCACCAGGTTGAACCACAGATAATAATTATCATCGTATATCACAAAAAAAAAGGTGAGGCTAAAGATACCAACGTGGAGAATATAAGTGAATAGATCTGAAGGAGATTTGCGCCTTAAAACAAAATGAGAAAACCGATGAGGCACGGGAACGATTCCAGAGAAAGAGAAATTAAATTGTGAATCAACGAGCTAATATAAAAGGTAAATAGGGAAATCTCGAATCTTCTACCACAAGTGCCGACTTCGATTCCCGTTAAGCCCATTATGACTCTTGACCTAAAATCCATTGTAACTCTTGACCTAATCACTTACTTATGTGCCTAGTACTTAGACGCACGAGCACACACACACATATACACGCACACAGAAGCACACGCACACACACACACACACACACACACACACACACATATATATATATATATATATATATATATATATATATATATATATATATATATAAAAACTAACACTCATTTTTCTCCACTCTACGTCTAATCACCTTGCATGTATGGATCATTATTAAGAATCAAATATCTTGACCATAAGAGAAAAACACTACTCTTGCACTATAATTTAGCAAGAATAAACGAAAAACTTTCTTTCTAATCTATATATATTATATATATATGTATATATATTATATATATATTATATATATATATATATATATATATATATATATATATATATACATATATATATATATATATATATATATATATATATATATATATATATATATATATATATATAAAGGCAGGGCAAAGGATCAAGATGAAGGCCTTCTGCCTTCTCTCTTCTACGAAGAAAACATATCACAAGCTGTCAGTGGCAGACGATTCCATGTTATTTTCTGCTATACAAAAGATTAAGCCAATTGTTATACGTATCAAAGGACTTGGTAGATCAAGCACATCGAGCTAAATAGATATTTTTCTCTGTTCACATTCTAAATACTCAGTCAGTCACATCCGTAAGGTTTTGAGAACGTCTTTTTACGTCAGACTCGTTATGATTCTTTTTGACTTCTGAAGCAACTGAAATGGTTCTCATGAAAAGTCTCCAGAATCGTGTTTCTCCTTTCATAGAAAAACATCCGGTATTTTATAACCAAATATGCTGCGAGGTCATAGAAGGAAAGTTAGCCATTAATTCTTGTAGTTACATATATATCTCTCATAGAAGAAAACGAAAGTCGCATACAGGGAAAAGTCGACTGACTTGTAAAATATCATGGGTCACGCTCTGAACTGATACGTTCAGTTTTCAAGAGGTGTGCTACTCAGCATCGCGATGTGCAAATTCCCATTTGATTCACATTCTCTCTGGGTTTCTGCCCTGTTCTGTGCTGCGTCGTATGCGACTTTGGGGCGTTAGGCCGGGCACAAACTACAACCCTATCAAACTGATTTATAGAAATCACTAGCGCAAAAACGCAACCTTCTTTTCAAAAACATCCACTATTTTATAACCAAATATGTTGCAAGGTCACAGAAAGAAAGTTAGTCATTGCATATATATATATATATATATATATATATATATATATATATATATATATATATATATATATATATATATATATATATATATATATATATATATATATATATATATATATATATATATATATATATATATTATATATCAAATATTATATATCATTCATGTTTTCAATTGGTATGCATTCCTAGCAGCAGCCTCTGTTACGTGTCTTTTTACATTTCCCGAAAAGATATCTAAATTATGAGTACTGTATATCTAATGATACTAATATGAGAAATTAGCGAATGAACCGAAAATTTTCTACACCACCGTTGATAATGACCATTTCTTGGAAATTAACATGTCCAATGTATTTTTTAGTTATTAAAAGCGCTATTATAGGGTTCAAAATAATACCAATACAGAATTTTAAGCTCTATTAACATGCCCCATGTTCTTGGCGCTAAAATAATACTAATTAAAAACTTAAGCTCTATCTCTTAGTTCTCATCGGTATATTTCGAAACATCGGGATTCAGATCGCTAATGTATTATTTAAAGAATGAATAAAATCATCTTAAAATTCGGCAACAGTTTATAAGTCAGCCATAAAGTTATGCCAAATGATTGAGCGATTGTAAATTTTACAGCTCCAACTAAAACTTTAACGTGAGTAGCCAAACTGAACGGCAAATCATTTCTGGTGTACATGCAATATGCAGTTTCATTCACCGGAAGCGTCGCATCCGCATCGACCGCAATACTTTCTTCTTATTTTTTTTTTATTTTATCTCCAATTTCGCATGAACAGACAGGTCCATTTCCTGCATCATGAATTTTCTGTCTCTGTTGATAAGAATAAGACATCAAAACGCTCCGTTATAAATGAGAACACGAATCAAATGACGGGTTCTTTTTTTAGACGATTACATGTTCGCCACGAAAATAATGCGAGAAAGAAAAAAAAATCAAGAGCATTTTGCTTTAAAACTGAATGCATAGTACTACTGTACAGTACTAAAATGCCCGAATAATTCAGGGTTAGAAAGTACCTAACAAGCCAGTTTACACAGGACTCTCTCTCTCTCTCTCTCTCTCTCTCTCTCTCTCTCTCTCTCTCTCTTCTCCAGCTGACTGAATGCTGTAAGGACTTCAGAAATATCCGTTTCCATTGTAGCCAAGGATCTTTAAACACGATGCAGTTTAATAAACGTCATTCTATACGCACGGAGGAATAAGACTGGTCTTGTCAGGGCACCACATCCTCCCCAACTCTCTCTCTCTCTCTCTCTCTCTCTCTCTCTCTCTCTCTCTCTCTCTCTCTCTCTCTGTACAAGGGTCTATGTAAGAAGTGCTGTATCTCTTTATCTCCATTACTTTGCGTAAGATTTTATGTAATAATCATTCCTAAGACCCAGTATTATCCTTAAGCTGCTAAAAGCTTGAACTTTTAATTTTCATTTACTCACGTACTTAACACCGATTATTTTTCCTTTTTCGGATAATATTTCTCTAGCTAAGTTTGGAATTGTACATCTAAACATTTTCCAGCATTTTCTTGTCAATTCCTCGTATATATATATATATATATATATATATATATATATATATATATATATATATATATATATATATATATATATATATATATATATATATATATATATATATATATATTAGCAGACAGTAATTGCAATTGTGGCCGTAGGAGGAACAGACTTGAATCCGGGCTTTTACCGTTTATGTAAATTATCATCGCCATTGATACGATTGCAACAACAACAACGTACGAGTAAGGAAACAAACTCACTCATCCCTCAGAAATCAAGCAAACGTTTGTCATCTCTAGACCAGCATTCCCATGAGTACCTCAAATGAGGCCACAGGGAAG
>NC_089757.1:25255764-25265764 GCF_040412425.1 Macrobrachium rosenbergii
ACAAGGAATCCACCTCTGACGAACTATGACAGTGCATTATCCAATAAGCTTCTGTAATTCGTTTAAAATAAAGTATCATACATTAAATGAAAAGTTCATGACCTTAAAACGCGAGATTTGCATTACAACTTACAGAAAAGTTTTCAACCAACCATTAATTTATTCATATCTGATTCCATAATGGCGTATAAATCAAAGCAAACATCATTAACATAATGGAAGAGAATTCAAAGTTTTTAATGCCAATCATTAACATCAGGAAGTACAGAAATGTAAAAGAAATGTAAAATTTAAGCGGATATTTCTGCCACGCAAGCCGTAGTTTGTCAAGAAAAGTAAAAGTACTACAAATTTAGTTATTACGTATAGAGAACACAAATTCCCCTTTTTTGTCTCACTAAAACAAACGGATTTACACCATATACAGTAGTAGTGACCCATAATGTATCATGCATTACATGAGTCAATGCACGGCTATTTCGTGCCTCGGTATTCTGTACCGAGGATGATGAATTATAAGGACAAAGTTCTTATGTTATGCAGTAAAATCTAGAGGAAAATTTTATTAAGCAACTCAAAATGCCATCCCAGATACATATTCCCGAAATGTATACTAGTATTGCACCAGCCCCGGTTTTTTCGCAGTGCCCCTAGGTTAGGTTGGGTTAGGTTAGGTTAGGTTGGGTTAGGTTAGGTTACCTGGGTACTTACTCGGTAATTTCGGTGTGGGAAACGTAATGAGATTACTTTCAAGAAAATTTTATGGTTAGTTTTAAGATATGGCGTCCCGCTTTTTCAGGTTACATCTCGGGAAAATGCATCCCGGAATACGTACGAGTTTCCGAGCTTAACAGGGACTCATGATAAGAGAGAATATTGGAGAGAAATAACTTGTAAATTAATATACAATTTAAGAATATATATAGTCATATAACAAAGCAAGAAAAACATTTATCAGCAGAAAAAGCGAAAGAGAGGGGGAGAAATGTAAAAATGTCATGTCCACAGAAAGTGGCAAAGTAATACACACTGCTAAATAGTGAAAACAAGTAAAAAATGCGCCGAAGTTTCTTCGGCGCAATCGAGTTTTCTGTACAGCGTATAATCAAGGCCACCGAAAATAGCTCTATCTTTCGGCGGGTCTCGGTATAATGCTGTATGACCCTGGGCCCATGAAACCTTAACCACGGCCCCGTGGTGGCCTGTCCTATCGTTGCCAGAGGCATGAGTATGGCTAACTTTAACCTTAAATAAAATGAAAATTACTGAGGCTAGAGGGCTGCAATTTGGGATGTTTGATGATTAGAGGGTGAATGATCATCATACCAATTTTCAGCCCTCCAGCCCCAGGAATTTTACGATCTGAGGGCGGACGGACTGACAAAGCCGGTGCAATAGTTTTCTTTTACAGAAAACTAAAAAGGGAACAAAACATTAGTCTTGTGCAAGAGGAAACTGACAGACCCACCAAGTACCGAGACCAAAACATCCAATTTCTTTAGGTTATTTAAGAAGTATCTGCAAACAGGTCAAACCTTACGAAATCAGATACAAAAAGAGAGATTAGTTTTCATCCTTCAGGAAAGAAAGAAACAACCAAATCACCTGGCGTCTATTTTGAGGAATATATTCTATCATAACATTACAAGAGAGAGA
Organism: Macrobrachium rosenbergii; assembly: GCF_040412425.1. Classification (NCBI taxonomy): domain Eukaryota; kingdom Metazoa; phylum Arthropoda; class Malacostraca; order Decapoda; family Palaemonidae; genus Macrobrachium; species Macrobrachium rosenbergii. The sequence goes on from NC_089757.1 coordinate 25,257,421, forward strand.
CAAATCATTAGTGGAGATCTGCTGAACAAAACAGTTAAATGATTCATATGAACAAACACTTATAAAATTTTTATGCATGGCAATGTTGTTTACCAGGCAATCGGCTATGAAGTGATGTAAAACATTTCTTGATTGCAATCCTTGTCTAAAGGAAATAATTATGGCTTGTTTACCGGGCTACTGATGGAAGTTCCCGTACAAACAAACCACAATAAATTGTTGTGGATGCAGCGGTAGCTATGCATAAAATGTGAATCCAAAAGATCTGCAGGAGGACGTTTGGCTCCCAGCCCACTCTGTTTGCAATGTTTGAATTACGCGTCAAATAAATGATATGAGGTCTGAACGACCCAACAGAGAAGACGTTTTTTGATACAAGAAAGCCAAGATATATATATATATTATATATATATATATATATATATATATTTTTATATATATATATATATATATATATATATATATATATATATATATATATATATATAAATATATATTTGAAATAAACACATGGGAACGTGTTTCATAGAAAAAAATATATATATATATATAATGTGTGTATAATATATATATATATATATATATGTATATATATATATATATATATATATATATATATATATATATATATATATATATATATATATATATATATAGTCATTTCTACTTTGGAAATGTGATGACGCTATTTCAACCAATAATATAGGCTAAGAATAACAAGCAATAATTTTATTATATTACACAATTCAGAAAACTACAAAAATAAACAGACTTTTTCTCATTACTTCAATCATTGAAAAAATTAAAATGTATTTAATTTATTATCCGATAAATGAATCCATCCTAAATATTTTAGACAGTACTTGAGCAACCACGAACTACAGTTTAATTCGAAACTCAAATTTGTCTCAGAAGGTGTGTATAGTCGTTATAACCGAAATAATAAACTATGGAAAATCCACTCGTCTCCAATCGATCTTTCAGCAACCCGTTTTAAACGCAAATACCTTCACTCTTAAGACTGTAGTCTACGCTTCCTCTTTGACTTAAGTAGATTCACACTATCAGCTGCCCAGTGTTTCCATAATGTCTATCAATATCTTTTTCTGTGAGTAAATGGCTGTCACGCTTCGTTCTATCATGAACGTGAACTTCCGATACTGTTCCTCACTAGGAAGCTTCCAAGATTTAAGATTTGTCTTTTAGAGGCGATAATTGCAGCCATAGCAATAATCCCATTCAATGTACAACTCCAAGCTGATTTTTTTTTAACAACTTCATAGTCTATGAGCTGATAATAATCATGGCTTTCTGGAAATATATATATTTTTTGTATTGAACTGTCAGTCGAGAGGATAATGCTATTTGAACATTTAACTAAAAGTTTATTTTCAGAATTGAGAGTGAAATTAAAACTTATTTATTGTAATTTCCGCCTATGGCAGGCCGATGCTACATATTCATTTCCCCCTCTACCGTACTTATGCAAACCTAGCATGCAAAGCTTTTCAAAAACTATCATCATCCGAATGGCTACTGACCTCGATTCCAAATGGAGATTAACTATCACAATGGGGATCATCTAAAATCTATTGAACTGAATCGTCTGATCCCATTAAAGGATCCAGAAATCCCTAGGTGGATTAATCAGCAAGGCTAAAGGAATAAGGACCCTTTCACTGATAACGATTACACTTCAAATCCATTGAGCCTTAAATGAGATAGCCATGAACAGCTTCCGAATTCAAACTCTAGAAGGCTATTTGATGTCAAGATTGACCATTTAGCCAGCTGTATATAAGCTAAATTCGAAAGTGAACGTCATAGATTATATGAGTAAATTACACTTCCGGTATTAGGCGCCCGTTGATAAACTGGAGTATGAAAATAGGATTATAAGCTATTTCGACTTGTACGAAATTATTCCTGATTTTAAATCCACAAAAATTCAGCAGTTAAAATAAGAGGTGAAAAGCCTTCCAAAAAGATCCTAAATAAACCAAAACCAAGCATAAGTCAAAAATGCAAACCAACCAGTCATGTAAGATCATCAATGTATGTATATATATGCATATATCATAATGTATGTAGAATATATAGTATATATATATATATATATATATATATATATATATATATATATATATATTACCACAGGTGAAAAAATAGGGTGTACTGTCCTGACCGGTTTTCTTGACTTTATTTCCAAGCCATTGACGAAGGACTGATACAGAGTGTGAGGAATCACAAATATATATACTTCTCAAGGAAGAACAGTATGACGAACATACACAAACTGTTTATCCATATATCCCCTCAGGCCGGTGTCGAGGTAGGACTAAAACTCATTTGGCTAAAAATCACACAGACTCCTCAGGGGACATTGCTGATAAACAGAGCATACCCACCTCAGATCCACACCCTGATAGGTGTCATGGAGGCAGAGTTTGGAAACTCATTAACATTACTACCCCTCGTACTGTGTTTACAAATATGATAATCCTTTTTCATACATCTCTACTGCCTAATTTTAAAGTTTAAACAATTTACAAATTTCTTTTGATATTAGGATCAAGTTTATAGCATCCCCTTGAATAATTTATGGTTTCTTTCTTTTATGAACTAGATTCTACTTCCTTTCCAGCATTATTAGAATATACAATCCTTTTCTCCTTCTCCAGTTGTAGTATCTCACTCATGTACAAATATCACTGTTCCTGCATATCTCTCCCATTTCTATGTTGTCGTCTTTTTTTCCAGTGCTTTCGGTTTGGCCAATATCAGTTGTCACAAGACTTACACGGAATTTTATATACACACCCTCAATATTGTCTGGGGAGTTCTTGATAAGTACATTTTCATTGTTCTTTAAATGAGACATTCGAAATTCTTAAGAAGATGAGGGATATCCTACTATTATTATAAGGCAGAACCAAATTTTTTGTTGTTATGGGTTCTTTGTGGTTTTGATACATGGTCTTTTTGGCTTCAAATGCACTATTTAATGCACGATCAGGATATTTCAATTTTTGCCTGCATTCCTAATCTTGATTTCATATCAATATATTCAGGCTACATACCCGTTTCAGGTGTGGATCTGAGGTGGTATGGTCTCAAACAATGTTAGAGTCTAAGATTTTTTAGCCAAATGAGTTTCGCCACTCCTACCTCGACATTCGAGGATATGGAGCCTCTAACGGTTGTGTATGTTCTGTCATTACTATTTCTTAGTATAATATTTGTGACTTCTCACACTCTGTATCAGCGTCAATGGCTTGGAAATAAAGTCGAAAGTCGACGTACCCTGTTTCTATTTTTCACCTGTGGTAATGTGTGATAAATAAATCACGTACAAAAGTGGTATATATATAACATATATAAGAATATTTAATACACATACATCAGCAATGTATATCTAGACAAACATTAAATGTATTATATAACTAGAATAATCCTGTGTATTCGTATCCGCACGTTTTTCCGCGGGAATACCATCATGCCACAAGCACTTCATCTTATAATCCTGCTGAGAATATATTTGGAAAAATGATTTCTGGAGATATCTGTAATCCTTTCCATCTAGATTATAGTTGATACTATTTCCACTCCTATCATCAATCCAAGAATAAATTATGAGAATATTTGGCGACACAGGAAACAGTAAACATAATTCTGAAGAAAATTTAATGAAGCTCGGCAATGAGAAACACTTTTTGCAGGACGTTTTAGTAACAACCACTTCCAAATATATTTAAAATCAGTAACTCTCCATCTGTTCTTGTTTCTCTCAATATGTAAATTAAAATTATTGGCGAACTAAGTAAACATAATTCTCTCTCTCTCTCTCTCTCTTCTCTCCAACATCAAAAATACTTTTTTCTCAGCAACTCTCTCTCTCTCTGAGAAAATCACATTAACAGAAATGAGTACATCAAGCAACTGGAAAATGCAGTTAATTTCCATCTTGTGGGATGAAGGGAGGAGGAGGGTGCATATTAATGCACTGTAGTCTGTCCCTGTACTTGAACGGCGCCCTTCAAAACCAGGTTTAAATTGCTTTCTTTTGTCCAACTGGTATGGTCCCAGAATAAATAATTGATGAAGTCGTATTCGGGGAAACTGGCGCGTATACCCCGGAATTAATGATGCTTTCAATCACTCGGTAAGTGGTCTCGTGCACATGCTAAAACAAATTCATGAACTTCTATCTATATTCGTGACTGTTCTTATTTCATACGTACTTGTTACATCCATATACAAATACATATGTATATATATGTTTTATATATATATATATATATATATATATATATATATATATATATATATATATATATATATATATATATATATATATTGTGTAAGTTCTTATCATACATACTTATTAATACACATATACAAATACATATGTATATGTTTATACAGTATATATATATATATATATATATATATATATATATATATATATATGTATGTACACATATATATATATCAAAACATTATGGGATAAATTTGGCAATTCGTTTCCATAGCTGTAGACGCATGCGTTAACACTTTCCAAGCTCATCATTTAGAAAGTGAGAAAGCAGACGAAAAACTTGATAAGGAGATTGCGAACTAGAGAGCCGTTTCCGTAAATCTCACAGAAATGACACGTGTAGCACTATTGATCTCACGTCTCGTGCTGAGAACGGAAGCGATGTCTTCATCGGAATTGTGGAAAGAGATTTTTTTTTTTTTTTATTTTGGTAAGAGGAGTTTTTACAAAGACTGGTGTTATGCCTCTAGCAATTTGACATTAATATGGACGAAGTGAACGCACAAGATAAGGATAACGGATGCAGGGGGTAAACTGTGGGCAGGAGAAAAATGTGAATCGAATGTGATATAACTGAAGTTTATAGATGTCACAGTATTGATAGAAGAGAAAGAAAAGTAATCCAGGGTCAGAGAGAGAGAGAGAGAGAGAGAGAGAGAGAGAGAGAGAGAGAGAGGCAGGCCGAGTCACTACTCAATAACTGGAAACGACACATCCAATCGGAATAAATACGCTCGCACTGTTATAACACAGGAGCTACTGGCATATTGCTCCTGAAAAACATTTTTTTTACACTTAGCTTAATAATTCTGACCCTAAGAAAATAAAAAGTTCGGGAGCTTATCAGTTCTAAGCACATGACGATCTCAGTGCCGGTACACAAAGAAGTTTCGAGGCAACGTAACCAAAGAAGGAGAGAATACATTAAAAATAAAATATACACCAATCTGGAGAACTACGGAGAATGATTCCTACAAAAATTGCGTAAACAACGGAAATATCTAACATAAATATCTCCGAATAAATGCTTCCTATTAACTCTTACGCACTTTCGCTTACAGCACAACCTTCACAGCTTGTGGTGTAAATAATAATAATAATAATAATAATAATAATAATAATAATAATAATAATAATAATAATAATAACTTTACCACGAAACATTCTCGCTTACATTCAATATTAAAGTTATATATTATCCAAGGAGCTCTTTCTACTGGGGAATTTAGATGAATTGTCTCCTGTCCCTCTCATTTATTTCTAGTTTAGTTAACTGTCAAAGTCTCTTCGAGGTATAAACTTTTACCACCAAAATGTATCGAAGGGAACATGAAAGGATTACGTACAAGTAGGCTATCTGTGCACGAATTTACATTGCTACCTCGTTTTCACCAATCTGATAAAGCGAACAGAACAGGGGAATCGAAATATAATGCTAACTTCATCCATTCATGAAAATATGATATCAAAGGATTGCTATCCATCAGGATAGGAGAAAGTCAACGAAAATCATTCCCGAATGGACGACCGAACACTTGATATAAAGACACCACAGGTGCCTTAATGAAACTCCCAGTCAAAAGCGCCAACAGCGTTGCTACGATCAGAATATTGAAAAAAGTTACCTTATTTACAGCAACTTTTGTACCTGTTCAGGTACTGATTATCCAGTACTCAAAGATATTTACGGGATAATCGTGGCAATATCATTTTCGTAATAAATGCAAAAAAAAAAAAAAATTATGAATATGCTACTTGATCGTTTATGATTTATTAAGTTCTTTCTCTGATCATATTTATTTGCATATCATTGCACACGAAGAGAACTGCGTTCTATCCGCTCCCATTTGTGAGACAGTTGACTTGTATATTCAGGACGAGAAAGGGAACAGCAAACAACTTCACCCGCAAAAACTTGTCACAAGCGGAAAGGTGGAGTCATCTATTAAGAGTATGGTAATATTGAAATTATACACACACATACACATATACATATATACAATACACACACACACACACACACACACACACACACACACATATATATATATATATATATATATATATATATATATATATATATATATATATATATATATCCAAACACACTCTCAGGGTGGTGGATGTATGACAGACAAGTTCGGTTTCGCATCCATGATTCAAGTTTTGAGCTTACAACTTCCCGTCGTTTTGCCTGATTCGTCGGGAGGTCAACAATAACTTGTTTTTAGTCCCTGCTCAGTCAAGGAGCGCTGTCTATGAGCTCCATTTCTTTTGACGGTGTAGTTACACTCCTTTTGCTGTGAGCAAATACCTAGCAACTGAAAGTTAAGCAACGTAAAAAAAAAGGAAAATATACACTGAAGACTTAATGAGTTACATAAAATACAAAACTGTCAACGTTCAATCCTAACGCATGCTAACAGATAACTTTGGAAATAATTAAGGCAACTATAAATGATATGATGACGGTACCAAGATCAAGAAACCCTTGTGAACCATAACTGCTATGTGAATTTAAAAAAATGTATTTCAAGCAAGTAATTTTAATCCAAACATAAAACCAGTAGCCTGTCTTCTGAGCAACAGCGGTCTAGCCGACCGGTGAAATAGGATTCGACACTCACAAACCGAATGCTCGCATTCCTATGCAGATTCAATTATTGCACATCAGAAATAGCTCAAATGCAAATCACAGTCTCGTTCAGAGGAATGGGGAAATTCCATTACTTCCCCATTTTCTAGGTATTCTCCTTATCTCTACTCTCATTCGATCCTGGCAGGGCTCGGAGTGCCATTTTTTGTTGAGTGGGTAGAAGCGACCCATTAAAGCTGTCATTTTTAATTAAGCTTCTCTTGTTGCTTTAGAATACGCGCCGGCATACCGGTAGAGCTAATCCTGGCCATATTTTTGATCAGTCTTAAGAAATATAGTAGGAACAGAGCTTAACGACTGGGAGGACCTTGAATATTATTCAAAGAATTTAAGCTGTACCATTACTAGTTTCCCGAAGGAGGAGGTTGGGATGAGTCCCCTTCTCGTTTTTCTCATTTGCTCGCCTCCAAACAGGCAACCATAATCTCTCAAGCACCAACCTCCCACCTCTCTACAACGCCTGATGGATGTAATTCAATTGAACCTTCAGAACAGGCCGTTTCGGAAATCCTCTATAAACCAGTGCCCTTCTGAGGAAGTCATTGTAAGATAATTCATTGACAATTGACTTGATTTTGACACTGCTTCAATTCTTCAATCTAGAGCCATTACTTGTGACCCCAATTTTTAAAAATTTACTTCACATTTGATAAATCCATTGTCAGCTTATACGGTCTTCAGATAATCCAAAAATCCTAATTATCATATCAATGCGAATTCGTACATTCGAAGTCTATAGGAACCATATCTTGCTCACGTTGCCCGTCGTAAATAATTTTACATTATTGAAAGTCTTGCTTCTCCCGTCTACCGTAACAAATGTTTCGCATTCTGGTCAGTATATTCCAAATTACATAAATGTTGTTTTTAATTCTAAAACTTTTCATCCAAAAAGTGGAAAAGAATTAAGTAATAAAACTAATGTTTAATTATGATTTCGTGAATATTTTACAAGCTGTAAGTAAGCGGCCATTCGCAAGATATACACGACTGATAAAAATTGTTTCACGACCCGTCGGTACTTGATATTAGGAGCTCAAGAGCCGAGTCCTAGTTTGATATCAACACAAAGTGGTTGAGTCGACTGAGTTACGTAAGAGTTTACCATAAGTGAAACAATCAGCGCACACACACACACACTGGCACAAAATTCTGTCACATATGGTAACTTACCATCTCCTGTTTCTACATAGAAACATCATGGAAAACAGTTCTTGACAGGACATGCAATTAAAAAAAGAGGAACCTTCAATAATACACTTTTCCGTGGCTAACTGGTGCATTTGCATACGTAACACAAGCAAAATATTAAACATAAAAATCTGACAGTTTTATTGAAACGTCATTTAAAAACGATTAGTATAAATGTC
>NC_089757.1:25270764-25278264 GCF_040412425.1 Macrobrachium rosenbergii
GAAAGTCGAATTTTAAAGCTCCTAGGGCGGGGACACTCTCTTCGATCAGCGTGTGAAGCACATTCAAGGAAACCGAACATCACAGCGTGGCTTTGGTTAACAACTGTTCAAAAACACATTTGTCAACGATGTGTGACAATCCTTTAATGAATATCACTATACACTATAGTATAGGTGATTTTGTAATTTCCGGAATCTTCAGGGTATTTCTCATTTTAGAAAGAAAACAGAAAATATTTCATTCAGTATGACGAAGGAAAACAAAACACACACTAAAATAGAGTAAGTTCAGCTTCACTAATAAGTTGAGATGATTAATACAATGATAATAAGGAATATAGATGGCCGCACATATCTATGTTTATTTCTGTGGGATGGTGCAATTCCGGTGTCCAACCAGTTTATCATGATATGTACATGTAAACCAGTTTCATGCTTATTTTGAAATTTATTACATCATTCTTTATTCAAACTAAAGATGTGGAAGAAAAACCAGACAAATGAATATAATCACTTTCCTCTTGGCCATCCTTTTTATCTAGAAATTCATCTACTTGCATACTGACTACATTTATTTGGTGAAAACAAATATGTCCCCTAAAACCGAAGTATATCATGAAATTATACAAACTGAGTTTTACTACTGATGGAACATTCTAGTTGTATCACCCATTCAGTAAATTCTCCCTTTCTTTCTCCATCTTCAGTTTTTGTCTTTCTCTTCAGCAATGTATGCTAATTCCATTAGGATTCCCTTTACCTTCCATGCATAGTAAGTCATATTGCGTGGGATGCTCTCTATTTCTTATGGAGATTAAATCAAGCCTGCAAATAATCTTTGTTCACCCTATTATCTTCTTCCTCTTCTCCTTTCCCTTTTAACTAAATTAACATATAACGAATAATGAACGTACTGCTGCAGTTCAACATTTTAATCATATGAGCATATCAGATCAGAACGTTGAACATTTTCATTTTTAAGGGAAAAAATATTGAATTAAATCTACAGTATATATATATATATATAGTATATAACACACATACATATATATACATATATACATGTGTATATATATATATATATATACATATGTATATATAAATTAGTAAATGTTGTTCATGTAAATACACAAATTAAGTAAGAACAAATTAAGCAGTTACACTCTAGAATCCACTGCCTCCCTCAACAGAGTGTTTCAGCAGTAATATGTGTGTATGTATGTATGTATGTATATGTATGTATGTATATGTTATAATATATATATATATATATATATTATATATATATATATATATATATATATATATATATATATATATATGTATAATATATATATATATATATATATATATATATATATATATATATAAAATGTGTGTGTGCGCGCGTGCGTGTATGGAAAGTGCCGTTTTTACATATTTAAAGCGTTTTACAATATTTACAATTGTTGCGTGGCCACAGACGCAAGTGTCTCAGACCAGATTCTGAGGCAGCCTGGTCTCGCCCTACGTAAGCAAGAGGTCGGCATAACTAAAATGCTTACATTCACATTCTCTATTCTTTAACCGCATAAATCTATACATCCTAATGACTACCAATTACGTGGGAAAAAATTACCAACTACTATTTAGAAAGTATGAGCTAACATTAAAGTGGCAATCCCAACCTGCCAATGCGCAGCGTTACCAGATATGATGCGAAAAAATTCTCCCCTTCAAGACACTCTTGAATTTGCAAATTACACCAGCGATGGGAGAAAGTGAACTATGACGCGCCCCCAACACGCACACATATCTGAGTACAAAAATATCGATAAAATGTATTAAGGCTCATTGTTATAGCTATTCAGTACTTTTTTTTTACTTGCCCGCAAGAGCAGCAGCAACAAAAATACTGCTGACAAGTCTGTTACAGAGACGGTAACAAAATACTGAACAGTATGACAAAGTGGCCACTGACACTAACAATCTCAAGAGGCACAAACACTAAGGGCGCTTGTGGAAGTTCCTTATTGAAAAAAAAAAATAAATAAATAAATTTTGTTAAGAAGTGAAATGGAAGGTAAAAGGAAACGGAAATGAATTAAATTTCTAAAAATAAAATCATCACTCGGAGAATGAAGAGCAATCACTGCTAAAACGTTGCACATAATCCCAGAGTATTACAGAAAAGAATATAGTCTTAACAGGCAAAGTAATAGTTCATAAAATCTTACAAACAACAATTCATTTTTGGTTTGATGCAACATGAATAATCCGAGCCTTCTTATAAAGGAAGCTAGAGAGACCTGTGGTCTTAATAATTATCAAAACCATTCTCTAAACTCCTTTTACAATGGGAAGTCTTCTAAACTGCACTTAATATGTAAAATCATCTCGAAACTGAACTTCAAACGTAAAAACACCCTCCTCCCGACATTTTTTAGCATAATACAATAGTCTATTCCCTCTTTCTGAATGTGTATAAAGAAACTGTTTCTCCAAAGCAAGATTTGCTTCCCCTTGTTCCATCTCCCTCGCTATTAATAACTTGAAAGCAAAAATAAATATCCAGTAATAACCATATATATTTTGCTTCCTAGTGATTCTCCCTGTGAAATACAATGGAAGAAATAATGAAAAGGGATGCAGCATTACTTATTTTTATGGATAAAGGGTTTTGTTATTTCTGTGAAAACGCATACTGTGTGTGTGTGTGTGTGTGTGTGTGTGTGTGTGTGTGTTTTGCAGAAAGACTTCATACAAAAAAGGATCATAGCAGTTAACACTTAAACACTTATGCCCTCGCATCAGTAAACGACGCGACCCTGAGATTAAAGAGCAACAAGAATAATATATAACCGATAAGAAAAATTCCGCTGTAAAAGAGTTAATGGCCTTTATCATGGAATACAGAGCGAGGGATCTATTCCCTAGCATGGATATTTCACTCGCTGAATCCAATCCCGTTTTTCATGTGTCCAAAGCCTCATGCATTCGCTAACTTCAATTTCAGCAGGAGCAGCGATGGACGATGCGACCCTCATCTGTTCTCGGAACTTAAAACTTGCCACGAATTTTTTAACGGTGCCATAAACACCATAACGTGAAGGGAAAGAGACATGCAAAATTAGTATAAAAGATTCTTCAATACAAGTATATTAATCTACTCACCGGACCACGTTACAGTATGGGTCCATGTATCAGAGATTTGGTCGCTTAATACCTTAATAGGTGAAAATAATAAGTAAAAAAGGGACATGTGCAAACAATCTGGAGCTGTATGATATATATATATATATATATATATATATATATATATATATATATATATATATATATATATATATATATATATGCTGTGTATACATATATATACGTAAATATACGTATATCAAAATTATTTAACTAGCGCATATAGTATTGGTGATAATACACTAAAAACAAACTTGACTAAGAGATTACCAATTCTGGATTACATCCAGATCCAATTATCAAATCTCACTTCAAATAAATTCCAATCCAATTATGGGACAGACTCCGCATTGTCTTAAGTGTTTCAAAGAGAGAAAGGAATTTATCACTACCCCAAGGTAAAAGAAACTGCAAAAAGCTTCGAGCAGCTGAAGAGAATAATTGATATCAAAATAAAACCCGGTAAAAGTTATATCAATCTGATAAGCACAAATTGGTAAACACATTTTACTCTAAATATTTATATCCCTTTGTTGTAATATGGTAATCATATTTATCATAGCAGCTGACATTCATTTCCGAACTCTTACTGGACTTTAAGCTGTGTTTGTGTAATACACACACACACACCCACACATACACAGAGAGAGAGAGAGAGAGAGAGAGAGAGAGATCGGAATCTGTCTTCAGATTATCTTCCGTTATAAACAACAATTTATCTAGCCAATTACTTTCAATTTGAGTTCATATGTTTTATGGAATTCGAGTCGCATAGGGCGTCGATTAAGAATTTCAATAAGTGAGAGAGAAGAGGCAACCTTTCCAGTCAAATACCGAACTGAAAACTATCATTTAAAACTGAAATAAAAGTAAGACGATAAAAGTTCTGGTATTTCGAAATTGAACCTCGTTTCATTTCAGTCACTCTGCTTCCCACCCGCCCTTTGTCTGCCTTATAAAAAAAATTCATCAAAACCGTCATGCATTTCTTGCTGGAAACTGGCATATTATTAAATTCAGTAAAAGGCTTGAAAATGAGAAAGATTTATGAAAGTTTAAGTGGACTGTGTCTGGTCAATGACCATATATTGAAAAATTTTGCAGGAATAACTGAATAATATTGTGTATAAATTTACTAAACAAAAGAAATTCCAAAATGGGGCAAAACCATACACCTTGAACTCCGGAGAACATTAAAGGACTTGGGAAATCCCATTAACAGCTTTCAGACAACAGAACGGCCAGGTTTTCATAATTATTTGAAAAGGGTCTACTATAAAAGCTCAGCGATCTTAGAAAACGGATCACCTGTTTTCTGATAGGATAATGAGATTTACAACCAAAATATGAAATATAATAGAATTTAAAGAAAATTCTACCAGAAAAATGTAATTCCATAGTTGGAATCGTATGCTGCTCCAAAAATGGAACAAGAAACCCTTTTCTGAAAAATTAAAGCCACAAACGTGAGACGTTAAGGCAATAGCCAAAATCCAAGGAATGTTGATATCTAACAAACTCAGATTTTGCCATTACACTAATATAGTAATTGGGTTCGAATTCAGTATTAACAAGAGCAGTGAAGTGTACCTAAGCACAAACACTGACCTGAGACCAATTCCAGTGTTTCCCCATTTTAGCCGAAATGGAATGGCACACAGATAGAGAAAATAGGTTTGAAGCAGCGCGTCTGGGTTTCACTGCATAATAATGCAATTCCAGATTCGTTACGCACCGTCTGTCCTGGATTTATCTTCTAATTATATAGAGATGCGGGAACGATGGCACCATATACCCCTCCCACACGTGTCATAATTCATATATTAGTTTCTATTGAGACTAATAATTGAGTTTGTTCTCTAGATGCGAAACAAAGACAGAACTGGAAGGATAGTGGATGGTGATAGAAAACAAGACTTAAAATATGAAAGCAATTTTTGTTTATACATACACCAAGGAATTTTAGGTGCGTTATGTGGAAAATAAGGATATCTAACCTACTCTCAATTTCCTTTCCAGCGCTGAATGACCTCGCAGGTCCCAGTGCTTGGCCTTTGGCCTAAACTCTACATTCCATGCATATTCCATTCCACCAGGGCTGATAGTGCTTCGGTATTCCTGCTAGCAGAACATACAGCACTTAAAATATTCATAACATAGGGGATCATTCTCTTAATAGGTCTGGCCAGGACGGGGGGCGGGGGGGACACCTTCCATAAATACAAACAATATCCGATAAAACCTCTTCTGGACTCAGTACGCAGAGAAAAAGAAGAAAAAGTCCGACTTTTACAACAGTCAGTTGTCATGAAAATCGTCTGAGGTCGCATAAAGATTTATTATTGTACAGTGGTCCCTAGGTAAGTGAGAAACGATCTTTTGTACAAATTAAGGTAAAAGATTTCATGGAAAATTTGCATTATTGTAACCTAAGGACAAAACATCTATACACCAACAAACACCAGTTTCTTTACAAGTACCTAAAAGGGTTCAGAAAAAGGAACATTTAACAAAATTCAGAATACTGATGTCAAACATAAACTGCAAAATCATACTTTGTTATGCAGTGAAATAGACGAATAAAAAATATCGACGCTATACGGGAAGAAAACAAAAAAATATTATAGCATTCAACACCTTTGGTATCAAAATATACATGGCATTCAAATACAAGTGAATTAAATTCAGCAACTAAGGGAAATTGTTGTGGAAACGTTGCAATGATCTCTGGGACAAGAGGCATGCATGAGAAGAGCGGGAGTCCATTATCTTTACTACCTGATATCTAAGTTTGTAACACATTTTGGAAATATTCTAAAATGACATACTCTAATCAATCTTTTGACAGTTAATGCTTGCAGTCACTGGCCTGTTGTCAGGACTTTGGTCTGGCCTCCACCAATTACCCCTAGACAACTTTGCAGAATCAGGCAGATATAAAAATAGTATATGATTTAATTCTAATATTTCACCAACGCTGTATTACTTCCTCAGTGCTCTCATATTTAACATTATTATCATTTAAAATTCTTGTTAACTTCCTCCAAGATATTTACCGCTAGCAAATGTACTTCCGGGTATACGCGTAACTCTGAGACGATGACTATTCGTCCAGCTGGTACAGCTGGTATGACCCATTGATTAAGCCAATAGTGGGCTATTTCCCCTCCAGTTGGACAAATAAAAAATTAACCGCACAAACGCTGAGTAAATATTGATGTTGTTCATCGGACTTGTTATTTCTCAACCCTCGGGGAATCTACTGTATGGTTACAGCGTTTTCGTGATTTTCCAAACCGTAGGAGTAACAAGGATGACTGATATTTCGTCTTCAGTTCAGCAACTCAAATTGAAAAGTAAGAGGGCATATTTATAATTTATGAACGCAGCCATTGTGGATAAAATTAACAGTCACTAGTGTACATTCCTTGCATAACTCACAGGCATCCGCAATCCTGGAACATTAAATATACAGTAATACTTTCGACATATGCTATACTATTACTGAACTGTACATTGCCTTCTGCTGTCATGCTGTTCTATTACGGTTTAACGAATAATTCATATGGGCTCGGTTGGGAGATAACACATATTAATTTTATTTACCCAACGTTTGGATAAATAAATATCTCGCAAACTTCTTTCTGTCAAATGCTCAACGTGCCGATGGAATTGTTCTGGGAATAATTAAGGGATTAGTTTCGTAAGTGATATACATCTTCTCTTTTTGAGGGGTGGGGGATGGGGAGAATTCTAAATTTAATTGCTTCCACTTCTCCGTCCTACACTGAATGATAATTTGCTTTCGTTGTTTACAGTAGGCATTTCAAAAAATGCCCCCTAAACACCATGAATAAAGATTACAGTGATTGCAATATAAACGATGAATACTGTTATATGAAGGCACCTTTAAATGTGTAGTCAAAAAGAATAAACTGCATGTATCATTATGATAAAAATTATCTCAAATATGCCTTCAGAAAGAAACAGGCAAGTAATATTCTCAGAGTGTATAAAATAACAACTGACATGATGAAGAAACAAAGTGGCGAAATACCGGAGGAAGTGGTAAAAGATGAAGAGTAGGAGACGGAAGGCAAAAGAGCTTTACAAGGTTTAGGAACACCGAACAACAGTAAATCAAAAACTAAAAACAAGCAAAATGAGAAGCGGAAACGTTATGATATTATGACAGGAGACCTTCACATGACAAGGAATCACTGACTCATACAAAGCCCAACAATGGAGTTTACCTGATTGATTCGTCTTGGCCCTCTTAAAGTTAAGGAGCAAGCGATGCAGAGCCCCGCCAGATGGAAGTTACAC
>NC_089757.1:25283264-25380764 GCF_040412425.1 Macrobrachium rosenbergii
AAAAAATATATAGTCTTTGACTGGCAAAACTTATCCGGTGAAAATAGACCGCCATGACTTTTTGAGATCGCAAGTCTCCGGGACAGAGGAACTCTTGAATTCTCAAATATATGTGAAGAAAATCTAATTTTTCTAGGTGGAATTCGAACCCTTCCCGATGGATTAGAGTGCGCTTGAAATTCCCCACTGTGGGTTGCGATAACCTCACCTGGGAAAGTCATGGGTTTCTTCATGCGATTCCCACAGGATTGATGCTTACGGATGTACGGATGTCACAAAAGTGTGTAAGGAAATCTAGAAGCTGAGAGGTCTTTGTGGCTTCATATTAAAAGTAATAAATCACGTCAATGTGACCTTTAGAGTCTGTCTGTATCCTTATTGTCACTGTCATTATCATTTAAATGGAACACAAACATCCATACTGAACCATCCCAAGGTGGTATAACTCAAAGTGGGAGGTGGCAAGTGGCAAGTGCCAATTTACACGCGACCCCGGTGATTTCAGGCTAAAGTGGCAAGTGCCAGTGACATGCAGTGAGCAAACACAAGCAGAGTTCGCAAGTTGTCATCACCAATGGTGTTAATACCGATATGACTTCTCTGACTGAAGTTATAATTGGCAGAGGTTATCCGTTTACGAGAGAGATATAATAGAGGACACCCAGCATTGTCATTTCAACTTCATCCTTAGTACTCTTTTTATCATTATTTTACTGTAATATTACTGGTAAGTTGTTATTCTTATTACTACTCTTGTTCTTAGCGTTGATGTTGTTTTCTTGTTCTTGTACTAATTTTGCACATTTTGTTATTTCTATTCCTGATTTTAGTGTCGATCTTTTTGTGTTGTTTTCGTTTTTGTTCTAATTGTTGTTCTTGATTTCCTCGCTCTCTCGCTCTTGTTATGCCACATTTCACAATCATATTTAAATTTAATGTATTACATGCAGTCTTGATTATTTCTGACATAATGATATGCTGAAATCTTTATTCTTTCGAGCGGGACAGAGTACTGGATCATTTAACTGCTCTCTCTCTCTCTCTCTCTCTCTCTCTCTCTCTCTCTCTCTCTCTCTCTTGATTTTTCAGCATGCACTGTTGCATGGTTATACTATTCCTCTCTTCCCATGATTAACATACCTGTATTTATCACTGATGCTTCTTTATTAATAGCACCTAAGAATAACTTTCATGACTACATAAACTGCAATTGCCAGTCTCTCCTCCAGGATTATGAACAAAAGACATATAGCAAGTACAGAGAGAATTATAACAGCGGAATGAAGTCAGGATCTCCGACGCAGCGAAGGGAAGAAGAAACTGTTTGGAACAGCAAAGAGGACAAGGAGAGGAAAAAAAAATGTGAAAAGGTTGAGATTTATAAAATATGGACAATGAGAAATTGAAGAGAAAGAGAGATCTAAATGAGAATGTGAGAGCTGAAAAGGTTAAGGGTACTCTTAAGGTTATAAAAATATTCAGGGCATGGAACCACCGCCAATGATGAACTACAATATTGAGCACAAAGCATTAGAAACATGACAATAACATAGGTTTAGCGTTAAACTGGGTTTTATAACAGACACGAAGAGGACAGTTTTAAATTAAAGTATCCAGTGATCTAAAGCAAACAAACAAACAAAAAGGAGAAACAATATTAAATGCATAACGGATAAAAAGGGTATTAAAGTCAATCAAAGATATTTCATTAACTTAAACTGCGATACTTTAAAATGGGTCTATGGAAGAACATTTCGTTTATCATAATTAGAAGTGGCTGACTGACTGACTGGTCTCTGCAGATTTGTCACAACAACATTAGGCACTGTTGCTTCCCTAAAAATCAAAAGTGACTCGCAATATTTGCTGACCATTCATTCACCTTATACAGTAGATACTTTACATATATTTCCATGTCTTACATTCGTACAGTTTATATACAGCATGTGAAAATTTACAGTAAATTGAAAAGATCCAGGCCCCTCGACAAAGCTGACTATACCACTCGATTTCCACACAACTTGCCCTCCATGAACCCTGGAGAGAGGCTAATCCCCTCATCCAGCACTTGTAGGGGCAACGTGATTTCCATGTTGCCAGGACTGGGAATCTTGTCTCTCTACCAGCACGTGCCGAACGGTCAAGGGGAGAAAAAAAAAAAATAGAGAACAAAATAGTAACTGAACTGTATCTATTCTTTTTATCGCTATGAAACCGGCTTCTTGATGTCCTGATAATATTCGCATTCACTGTTTTTAACTCCTGCAAATGAACGTCTCATTGAAGTACTGAGTTGAATATAGAGTTTAGGACAAAGGCCCAACACTGGGACTTAAGAGGTCATTCAGCCCTGAAAAAGAATTTGACAGTAAAAGGTTTGCGAGGTGTAACAGGAGGGAAACCTCGCAGTTGCACTATGAATCAATTGTTAGGAGAGGGTGGAAAGTCAGATGGAAAAAAAGTTGAAGAGGATGCACACAGTAAAGGAACTGAAAGGGGTTGCAGCTAAGGGCCGAAGGCATGCTGCAAAAAGAACCTTAAGTAATGCTTACAGTGCACCACATAAGTGACTGACGGCACTTCTTAGGGGGTCTCACTAAAGTAGGTTGCCGCTGTTTTCTGGAAAAACAAAATAAAAAAAATACAACGCTCAGGTTCCTGATTGCTCCATTTTTGTTTATTTGTTTGTATGACTACCATAACAGATGATCTGGAAGATATGCTCAAATATTTGCTACTAATCGGCTCAACAGTCCTCAGTAACGTGTCTTTTTTTACGCCTCCTTCTTTCCATCTCATTTTATATCGTTTACCTTTATCATATTATTAAAATACAAATTACGATGATGTTCTTCGCGTTTTTTTTCTGCTTACAGTTTGCAGTGCCATTGTGGTTAAATGACTTTCAATATTATTGGTGATTGGACTTTACACCACGTTCCATTTAAATTGGCAAATATCTTTCTTGCATTGTGCTGTATTTACGAATCAATATATACAATATTTCATCCTAACGATTAACAGGAACCATCTAAAATGCACATCACTCAGAAGAGCATCACGTCGGGTAAAGAGAGAGATAGAGAGTTATGAGCAACCATCTTCCAATTGAAGATCGTCAAGCGAACCAAGTGATACCGAACACGAAAGATTTATCTAAGCGAAAGAGAGATGGACATGACTTGTTTACAAGTCACTGTCCTCTACACAAATCAAGCTTAATTACCGTTTTATTCCTTCGCATATTCCGGGGCTATACATTACCCGTAATTAAGAGATGCAGCCAGGGCAGTAAATCTCAGAGTCACCACCCAGCAGATGTTGCCTCGACGGATAGTTGCTAGGAAATGAGTTATGCTTTTGGTACTGGAAAGTCAGTTCAGGGATAAGAGGAGTGAAAAACTAGTCAGAGATTTCATGAATTTACGCAGACTTTAGAAATAACTCACAAAATTAATAAAATGTACACAATACACAATACACACACACACACACACACACACACACACACACACATATATATATATATATATATATATATATATATATGATATATACTTAGAGAGAGAGAGAGAGAGAGAGAGAGAGAGAGAGAGAGAGAGAGAGAGAGAGAGAGAGAGACAGAGAGAGAGAGACAAAATAAGAGAGAAAGAGTTTATATGAAATCAAAGCAAAGACAACAATAAGAGGTGAAAAGTTTACTGAAATAGCAATGAGTATACAATAGTTGCGTTGAATGGAGATAAAAGTAGAGGAGGAATGAAGAGCATTGACAAAAAAGAATTAAAAAAAGAGCAAACATTCAGAAAATGCCAGAACCGGAAGTCACATATGTGGCGTGTTTTTCCTAGGCGACAAATATTTACAGGAAAAGTTTACACACAGAATATCTGTTATACAGACAGCCAAAACAGTCAGAAATGTCGGTTGAACTTATTTCCTACTGCACTGCGACCTGGTGAACAGACATGAATATAAGAGTATGGAAATGTTATAAATAACCATTCTTTATAAAGTAAAAATACAAAGCTCAAGAAATACGTGCTTAGTCGGACAGATGATACGCTGGCAAAAATTATTTTGTTCCCAGATACACCAAAAGCACGCTTATTCTTACCCTTTCAAGAATAAACAATAAATGTCGTTTGTAAAATCAGTCTACGTGTTCTATAAATGTCATTTATAAAATCAGTCTATGTGTTCTATAAATGTCATTTATAAAATCAGTCTATGTGGTCTATAACAATCTATTATTCATACAGAAAGAAGGGCAAATCTATAAGCAATCTGTCAATTTGATTTCCATTCAAGTACACGCACATGCGCGCACACAAATAAGCAAGCACCCAAAAATTCATAACCTGTTCAAAATGTTGTGAGAGAGATATATACTGTAGTTTTATATAATTAAATAATCTGATAAACGAGAACACACAAAAGTTGTTTCATCCCGCGCTGCCTACGAGATCAAAGGCAAAAATTGTGCCTAAAAGTTTCTTCAAGGAAAATGAGGCAAAGGAATAAATACCTGGTAATTAAACAAGCGGCAAACTGATACAGAATTTAAATGTAGAGCAAACACAGGTCCGAGATAACACCAAAAGTAAACCAAATCAACAGCTATAAAAGAAACTTATGTAATATAAATACAAACTGTGATGAGTTCCCTGTAAAACGAAGATAAACATCCACGGCACAAGTTAGAAATAACAGAGAAATGTACGCACGTGTCAGCGCGCGCGCACACACACAAACCCAGAATAACATAAACTTGAAGTAAGTGGTATTTTAAGGGTAAGGATAATTTACAAAATGCAGTTTTTGTGCTACCAGTACACTAAGTTTCGGTCAAGTAAGAGATCTTAGAAACTAATGACAATTGTCGTATAATTTGATTTACGATTTACTGTCGCTGATCTAGCTACTATTATACATTTAATATAAAACAATTCATGCAAATACAACCACGCAAACAGAGAGAGAGAGAGAGAGGAGAGAGAGAGAGAAATTTCCTTTTGGAATAAAAACCCCTACGTACAAATTTCATGAATAAGACCATTCCACTCGCGTCAGCATTATTTTCTGAAGCCTTTTCACACAGCTCTCTCACTGCTGGGTAAAATGAACTGCTTTTTTGTGACAAGGTACGTTCACTTGCAAGAAAAATGAGCCCCGTCTATACACTTGCAACGGGACACCAAATGAACTTAACAGGAAAGAACGAATTTTCTTTGTAAACGAATTCTAAATCACTCGAGCCTTCAATGAAATGGGGAATAGTTAAACCTGGAACCAACGATCCTTTAATCTATTTTGTATTTTGGAAATACTTTTCACTTCATTGCCATTCAAGCTATGTAAGAAGAAATATATAATGACGTAGGTTTCAGCTAATTTTCAAATGATATATACAGCAATATTCGGGCCGCTTCCAGGTAAAGGTCTCTTACTGTTTAACGTTAACACCCACAGTCAAGCAATCCCATTCCATTTGAAGAATAGCTGGTGTACTCTCTCTCTCTCTCTCTCTCTCTCTCTCTCTCTCTCTCTCACACTCAGACACACACACACACACACACACACACACACATGGTCTCTTCTGGTGGTTCTTCTGAAGAGTTAGAGGAATTTATTTCTGGTGATAGAAATTCATTTCTCGCTATAATGTGGTTCGGATTCCACAATAAGCTGTAGGTCCCGTTGCTAAGTAACCAACTGGTTCTTAGCCACGTTAAATAAGTCTGATCCTTCGGAATAGCCCTAGGAGAGCTGTTAATCAGCTCAGTGGTCTGGTAAAGCTAAGGTATACTTTTCTGGAGGATCACATTTGAAATATGAAATTTGTTAGCTGACATCCAAAGATTACAAGACCACAGAAGGAAACGAGAATTCTCGATCACAAGGTGAAGCCAGAAACAAAGAGTAGTACTGCTAAACTAGGTCGATATTTCACAGACTCGTTCCAAGAGAATGAAGAACCAATATCCTTAAGTACATCACATCAGGCGAAATAACCGGCATTGCCGATAGTGTGGATGCAATTGCGATACAAGGCAGCGAGAATGCAGCTTTTTTCCACTCGACGTAGCTTGACATATTACTTCTGCATCTCATCTTGAACAGCCTGACAAGCTGCTCCGAAAGGCTATAAAATTTACCAGATATTTCAGGATGATGACACCGCTCTCCTCTTCATTTCATACTTCTTTCTAGTTCATAAAAGGTCCACAGCCAAATTGAATGGGTGAGAACCATAAGGACTTTACTATAAATTTCGGGTAGCAAACACGATGATGCCTGAATAGACAAAACCTATTAGGATTATACCTTGTACTGCAATATATCCAGGTGACATTATGCATTTTCCACAGGCAAAAAAGACACAAGTACATTACATATATATATATATATATATATATATATATATATATATATATATATATATATATATATATATATATATATATATATATATATATATATATATATATATATATATATATATATATATATATATACTGTAAATATACAAAAAACGCTAGGAAACTCTTCTCCTTCCCCTGCTTTGGGTTGGTTTGAACCTTTGAAGGTCGGGAAATAAGGGCTCAGAGAAAATATAATAGTTTGGGGACAGTAAACTGGCTTTGCACTGTTTTCTTTGGTACAGGAAAGAAAATCGTTTTCTATGATATCCGGGTCGGCGATCTGGGTCAGACATCGCCCCTCCACCCCTGTCCAGAAGCAATAAAGGTCAGGGCCAGGATAGCTCGCCCCACACGCGCCCGCCCGCTAGTTTGCCGAGAACAAGTCCAGTCTTGGGCCGTTGCCCTGCCCTCCTCTTCCGCTCGCCGCCACGTGGATCCCATCGCCGCCCTGTGTGCCCCGTGTTTCCATTCCACGGGCCTTAGAAGACTGCAAGGGGGATTGCAAGTCTCCCAAACGCGAGCTGACATTAAACGGCAGGCCTTTTCATCATCCCAAGGGCGCCTTTTCCGCCCCAATCTACGACTTGAAGAAATACCTGCAGAGGGAGGCTACCATTTGTCCACGCTTCACGTGTTTTCGGCAGAAGACGTCGTCAGCCCCACGCCCTACTAAATGTGGTAATGTACACCAAACGAGTTGCTAGTCACGATTACTTAGCCCTTTTGCATTTATTAATCTCTGGGCCTATAACTTTGTTCCCCTGATATCTTGGTTCAAGCCAGGCCCACATGTTCACAGCTTCTTTCCTCTGAGTCACAAGTAACGCCTCAGGAGTCCTGGCGCCTTCAGTGCACCCCGAGTCAATTCAATCCCAAATTCCAGCATTGATGTAACGGGTCCAAATCATCCGTTTCAGAAAGACGCCTGTAGCAGAATTATCCTGGTCCGTGTTCACGGCATTCCTAAGTCCCCCTTCGGGGGGACTTCACGGCAGTAATTTACCGTATTTTCAGTTAATTTTCCTTTTTGACCTTGTGTGCTATCAAATATAACTATTTTTATATCCACGTGTTTCACGCACTTCCTCTAGTGAAGAGCCCTCCACTCCGTGTACTTCTTTTTTGTTTGTGTTTTATATGTCCTGGGTATCTTACAAGGCCATTTTCGAGTAAAAGTAATAACTGTGGAGTCATAAGATCCACCTGCACCAGGAAACATATAAAATGGTGACATTTGACCAGTGATTCTCGTAATGATTGCATATCCCCTCTTCCCTTTGTTGTTTGTGTTGCAATTTGTTAAAATCAGCAATTAAGCTCAGCTAAACTGGATACGAGACGGATTACGAACCTTGGAAAATGCCAGCGCAACAGGCCAAGGAAATTCTGCGTAAAGGGAACTGTGTTTATTTAGCGTAGGACGCTAGAAAACGTGACTAGTCCTAGGAATTTTTTTATAGTAGGGCGCATGTCCGAGGAAAACGGAGAGAGAATCGTTTGAAAACTTAGCTTTGGAAGCCTTTGCACGCCAGCTTGCATGCCATTCAATTAGGTTATACAGGTGATAAATCATTAAGGGAATAGTGCATATTCCTCCCTGTAGAAACGAGTGATTTTCGAAAACTGAATCATTAGATATAAGCAAAGGAGACCTCGACGTCAACCACGTGTTCGAAAGTCAGATTAGCATTGCTGACGCATTTTTACCCCTCTCTCTCTCGTTTTAGAAATAGGAGCGAAAGCGTATATTATAACGCCCAGGACGAAAAGGGTCAACAACCGTGTTTACGTCGTTCATTCATTTGGCGCAGACGGCCCCTTGACCGTCCATTCCATGGCCCAGTTAGAAAACATTTGTTTGTTTGATTTGCTTCGCCTACCAAAATTGTTTTTTGCATTATTGGGGGTCTGACATTATATGTTCTGTGTTCTGTTTTTTTGTGTGTTTTGTTTTGTGCTTTTACTACGGCTGCGTGTGTTGCCTGTCTGTTGTGAATGTGGGATGGCCACCCACCTAATTGTCCTTGAGAGCGAACACTTCTCCCATAAGTCATTAAAACTAGCGCCCTCGCTGATCAGACGTCGTTGTGCGGAAATTCCTGGGCGCCATATATTCTATTCTTGTCCCCAATAAATCCGTGTCGTCGGTCCCGTTGGTGAGACTGATTCATTTTCCATTCAGTCCCCAAAGTGAGCCCGTTTGTCGGTAATTCGGGAGACCTAAATATATATCCCAATCTAGTCCCAAGTAAGCCCGTTTGTCGTTACCTTGGGAGACCAATCATTGCCTAATTTATCGTCCCCAATCAGCCCCGCCTCGTCGGTAAACCGGGAGACCAATCATTGCTAATTCATCGTCCCCAATCAGCCCCTTCGTCGGTAAATCGGGGAGACCAATCATTTGCTAACTTATCGTCCCCAATCAGCCCATTTTGTCGGTAATCAGGGGTTCAATCATCGCTAATTCATTGTCCCAGTCAGCCCTTCGTCGGTAAATAGGAGACCAATCATCGCTAATTCATCGTCCCCAATCAGCCCGTTTCGTCGGTAAATAGGAGACCAATCATTGCTAATTCATCGTCCCCAATCAGCCCACCTCGTCGTAAACCAGGAGACCAATCATTGCTAATTCATCGTCCCCAATCAGCCCGCCGTGGTAAATCGGGAGACCAATCATTGCTAACTTATCGTCCCCAATCAGCCCATTTTGTCGGTAAATCAGGAGACCAATCATCGCTAATTCATCGTCCCCAGTCAGCCCGCTTCGTCGGTAAACAGGGAGACCAATCATCGCTAATTCATCGTCCCCAATCAGCCCGTTTTCGTCGGTAAATAGGAGACCAATCATTTGCTAATTCATCGTCCCCAATCAGCCCGCTTCGTCGGTGTAAATCGAGACCAATCATTACTCATCGTCCCCAATCAGCCCGCTCCGTCGGTAAATCGGGAGACCAATCATTGCTAACTCATCGTCCCCAATCAGCCCGCTCCCGTCGGAAAATCGGGGAGACCAATCATCACTAATTCATCGTCCCCAATCATGGCCCACTTCGTCGGTAAATCGGGAGACCAATCATCGCTAATTCATCGTCCCCAATCAGCCCGCTCCGTCGGTAAATCGGGAGACCAATCATCGCTAATTCATCGTCCCCTAATCAGCCCGCTTCGCGGTAAAACGGGGAGACCAATCATTGCTAATTCATCGTCCCCAATCAGCCCGCTTCGTCGGTAAACCGGAGACCAATCATTGCCAATTCATCGTCCCTAATCAGCCCCCTTCGTCGGTAAACCGGGAGACCAATCATTGCTAATTCATCATCCCCAATCAGCCCGCTCCCGTCGGTAACAGGAGACCAATCATCGCTAATTCATCGTCCCCAATCAGCCCACTCCGTCGGTAAATCCGGAGACCAATCATCGCTAATTCATCGTCCCCAATCAGCCGCTTCGTCGGTAAACCGGAGACCTATCATTGCTAATTCATCGTCCCCAATCAGCCCTTCCGTCGGTAACCCGGGGAGACCAATCAGCATTCATCGTCCTCTTAATCAGCCCGCTCCGTCGGTAATCAGAGACCAATCATTGCTAATTCATCGTCCCCAATCAGCCCGCTTCGTCGGTAAATCGAGACCAATCATTACTACTCATCGTCCCCAATCAGCCCGCTCCGTCGGTAAATCGGGAGACCAATCAACGTCCGTTGGAAAAGGGTCCAAGATTCCACAGCTCTGGAAATTAATTGTGTGCTACCACTAGCGTCCTCCCGCCTGCAAAATGTCGACAAGGTCTCAGCAGAGCGAGATTTCAAGTTCTTCATGTCCTCAGGGAAGGAACTCGGGCCTTTCCGGAGAGAACCAGAGACTGGGTAGAGGATGGACGCCATACAGGCAGAACGACAGGCTCAGGAGAGACGAGAAGAAGCCGCAAGGCAGGAACGAGAAGCAGAAAGACAGGCTCCAGGAGAGACGAGAAGCAGCAGAGAGACAGGAAAGGGACAAGCAGCGTGCCCCATGAACTCTCGCCATGCTGCAACAGAGTGGGCCCTTCGCCTCCCCCTGCCCCCAGGGGATGAGGTGCCTTCAGCCAGGCTCTCGCCTGCATGCCGAAGTGGACGGAGGCCGAGCCTGAGGTGTGGCTCGACAGCGCCGAGACAGGGGGTTTTGAAGGCCTGCCCCCGAGTGCAGCCGAACTCTCCCTGGTGTTGGGCAAGTTCCTGGAGGGAAAGGCCTTGATTGCCTACAAAGCCCTCCCCGCCGGAGGAGCAGAAAATTGGGGTCGTACGCCAGACTATCGCAAAGGCATGAGATAACCCTGAACGCTGAGGAGGCGCTGGCGAGGGCAAGTGAAAGAAGCCAACCAGACCTGGGCAGACTGGGCCTCACCAGTCGAGCGTGCCCGTGCCAAATGGTTCGAGTCCGTGGGGGTTACGACCCTCAACGAGGCAATCGGAACAGAT
Organism: Macrobrachium rosenbergii; assembly: GCF_040412425.1. NCBI lineage: Eukaryota > Metazoa > Arthropoda > Malacostraca > Decapoda > Palaemonidae > Macrobrachium > Macrobrachium rosenbergii. Next base: position 25,294,146 of record NC_089757.1, read on the forward strand.
AAAAATAGAGCACTTTCTACTCTACACCCCTCCTCCGGCCCTCGCCACGCACGTCGCCGAGAGGAGCCTACGGCGTTGGTGAATGCTGTCGCATCGCCGACTCCTGGGATACTCATCACCCCCAGGAGAGCTCCTCCAGCGCAAAATTACCCACCTGCCTTCCTTTCGGGTGCCCCTCCCCGCCGAAGAATGGGCGCAATCACAGAAGCCCGTTGTGTGCGGGTTCATAAAGATCGGGCATGCCAAGGAGCAATGCCGCAGTAAAACCACCCGTCTCTCTCTCCCTTTACAGCCCCTAATAAGTCGCCTGCGCCCTCTGCCGGGGGCAGTGAAGAGATTTCAGCTAAAACTTTTGCACGGCGCAATGTTTATAACCACTCTTCCTCATGGGGCAAAATGCCCTAGAAATAATAAGGCAGGAACTCCCGCCGTCGCCTGGCAAGTAACGAATCCCGAGTCCTTAGGCCCTCCTGCCGAGGGTCCCATCTATGGCACCTCTCGAGGTAGACACTCGCACGCCAGGTCAAGGCATTTGACGACTCTGGCGCGCAAATTTCCCTCAAGGAGGGACAAAGTTCCCTATGGAGCTAGAATTGACCGACGCAAGCTCGTCACCATTGAGGGCATAAACGAGTTTAAGATGATCCTCCCACGGTCCAACTGAGGGTCACCTGACCCACAGAGAACCAGGACCTTCGTCTCGCCAAGTGAAACACATTCCAGGAGGCTGACGTCATCCTGGGCCAAGACTTTGCGTCCCCTTTCAAGCCACAACCATTGCAGGTCCCCATTCCCAATAAATCATCCAAATCCGAGTCCAGTGCGGCACGGCATCCGTGCCAGTGCCGAGGCTCTCAGCCAGATCTCCTTCAGGAGTAATCTCGGCCTTCAGCGCTCCTCTGCCAGTGCCCCTTCGGGCGCACTGAGCAGCCAGTCTCCGTCCGTCCAGACAGACGAGACCACCACCACATCGCCACCAGCGCCAGTGCCAATGTCGGTGCCTGGGCTGGTCACCCCTGCAAGCCGTCGACCCCGCCCCCTCCGGCCGTCCCTCCCTCGCCGCCCGCCGCAGATTCTTCCGCGAGTCATGATTCTGCCCCGCCTTCCTGGGGCCGATGAACTCTGCGATCTGCGCCGGTTAATGTCCTCAATGGCGAACAAAATTCCTGGGTCAGTTGTCGCAGGCCGACCCAGATGGCACCCCTTGCCGCCCTTTGGCCTTCGGGCCCTCCGATTCCCCGGCCAGGACAACGGTCCAGGAGGAGAGGTTCGCGGCGGGTTACCGGGTGTGTGGGCGATCGCAGGTAGTCCACAAGGAGCCCCGAGCCTTCTGGCCCTGCAAACTTGGCCTAGGCCCCTTCTTCATTTTGAACGTCTTGGCACCTTTCATCCAGGAGGGATGCCAAGGCCTTCACTATCTTCCTTTCCTTTGGAATTTCTATCCCTCATCCTATATATCGATCTTCCCTCCACACTTTCCACTTCAATACCGCAAGCGGCAGTTAACATATGGGATATCCTCCTTTTTAAAATGCACTAATCATTTTATTTTTGAAGCAGTAAGAGAGGCAGAGTGGAAGTGGCCCTTACGCCCGTCCTTTGGCACAAGGCAGGCGTGTCAACTCTTCTGGAAGGGTCGCGCCCTTTGGTTTCCCTTCCCCGCCCTTGGGCTGAGAGTTACAGCTCTGACCGTCGTCTGTTGGCGACGGAAGTTAGAAAAAGAAGTAAATCATAAATACCTCACTTGTTATCCTTATTTTCTACGTATATTATTTACTTTTTGTATTTAATCTTTTCTTTTTTACGAATCTTGAGTCACAAGACTCCTGCCCTTACGAATTTAACGTTGCCTTTTTAATCACCGCCCGGTGCGGCCCGCCCTTTAGTATGAAGTAATATCCTTGTTGTTGTTCTGTAGTTTCCTTTATTTTTTTATTTACATTTCTTTTTTTTTTTTTTTTTAATTATCCCTGTGGAGAATGTTATCCTGTCCATTTTCCCCTTCATTTGTTTATCCTCCCATTCATAAGTCGAGTAGTCTATTTTTAGCTTACACTGAGTTGCAAGCTGCAGACGTAAAAATTTAGCGTCATTTAAGTTGGCGAGTTAAAACCCGCGAATAATCTCTTTGCCTCACAGCGGTCCAAGTTCTTGCCTTCAGATTAGCATTCGTAGAAAATAGTTATGCTCGTCGAGCTTAGAACGATTGAAGTCGATTGAAAAGAAGAATTGAATTCTATTATTACAATTTTGGTAAAGGGGTATTATTTAATACCTACAGTGTATTTATCACGAATGCCGCCCTCTTCAAGGCACAAGTAATAGCATGCCTGTAATTCCAGGATGGCATTAAGGAATCAGTGGGTCTACATTTCCTTTCTAAATTCTACCTTTGTATGTTTTATTTTGTTGTTGTTATTTTGAAATTTTGTATTTCTTTGTTTATTTTCTTTTGAGCGCCTTATTACCCCAGTAAAGTAAATCGAATAAAGAATGGGTAGAAACAGTACTTAGGAAGTGATTTGAGCAATAATTAATTTGCAAAGCAAGTTTACCCTTTTATTGTATATTCTAAATTGCACTCTGCTCCTAAAGTAAACCTTCAGTTTGTTATTGATTAGTGTGGCATCAGAGTTTTACAAATAAAGTTAAGTAAAAGGTTGTAGTAAAGTAAAGATAGAATAAAGTCGAACGTTTTTCGCTCATTTTTTGCTTTTGTCAATATTCGCACCCGTTTATAGTGAATATTATCTTACCAGGGAGCTGTAAAGAGTAGCGCAAAAATCCAGCAGAAACTCTTCTCCTTCCTGCTTTGGGTTGGTTTGAACCTTGAAGGTCGGGGGAAATAAGGGCTCAGAGAAAATATAATAGTTTGAGAGGACAGTAAACTGGCTTTGCACTGTTTTCTTTGGTACCAGGGAAAGAAAATCGTTTTCTATGATATCCGGGTCGGCGATCTGGGTCAGGGACATCCCGCCCCTACCCCCTGTCCAGAAGCAATAAAAGGTCAGCCAGGATAGCTCCCCCACACGCGCCCGCTAGTTTGCCGAGAACAAGTCCAGTCTTGGGCGTTGCCCCCTGCCCTCCTCTTCCGCTCGCCGCCACGTGGATCCCATCGCCGCCCTGTGTGCTTTATGTTCCATTCCATGGCTGTAGAAGACTGCAAGGGGGATTGCAAGTCTCTCCCAAACGCGAGCTGACATTAAACGGCGGCCTTTTCATCATCCCAAGGGCGCCCCTTTTCCGCCCCACCTACGACTTGAAGTACCTTGGAGAGGAGGCTACCTGTTGTCCACGCTTCCACACGTGTTTCTCGGCAGAAGACGTCGTCAGCCCTGGCGCCCTACAAATGTGGTGTAATGTACCCAAAATGAGTTACTAGTCACGATTACTTAGCCCTTTGCATTTATTAATCTCTGGGCCTATAACTTTGTGTTCCCTGGATATTCCTGTTCAAGCCAGCCCACGTGTTCACAGCTTCTTTCCTCTGAGTCACAAGTAACGCCTCCAGGTCCTTGGCGCCTTCAGTGCACCTTCTGAGTAATTCAATCCCAAATTCCAGCATTAGATGTGTAACGTGGGTCCAAATATCGTTTCAGAAAGACGCCTGTAGCAGATTATCCTTGGTCCGTGTTCCTGGCAATTCCAAGCTCCCCCTTCGGGAGGGACTTCTACGGCAGTAATTTTACCGTATTTTCAGTTAATTTTTTCCCTTTTGACCTTGTGTGCTATCAAATATAACTATTTTTTATATCCACGTGTTTACGCACTTCCCTAGTGAAGAGCCCTCGCTCCGTGTACTTCTTTTTTTTTGTTTGTGTTTATATGTCCTGGGTATCTTACAAGGCCATTTCGAGTAAAAGTAATAAACTGTGGAGTCATAAGATCCACCTGCAGGAAACATATAAAATATATATATATATATATATATATTATATATATATATATATATATATATATATATATATATATATATATATATATATATACACATACACATACATACATACATACATACATACATACATACATGAACCTGGAAGTCGCCAGGAGGGTAAATGTGCTCAGAACTTAACCACTACAAAGCACATACACATGTGTGGGTAAGTGTGCTGTGATTGTGAGTGTGTGTGTGTGTCTATTTGAAACCTCCTTCACAAAATCCTATTGTCATTCAGAGAGAGATAAACCAGAAGTAAAGTATGAAGAAGCATAGGAATTATACAGACACTTCACAATATGAATGAACTAGCTGATAGGAGAGTTCAATATTTCATAACGCATGTTTCAAGTTTTAACTTATGCTTTTGCAAGATTTATACCTAGGGATTCCTAACCTTAACAAATTGTCACGTAAAATCAAAAAAGGTTTAGACCACATATTTCAGCACAAAATTCCCAACCCACACCACAGTAACGAATTTCCATCACCTGAGGGCTGGGGAGAAAGCACTCTGCACCTCGTTTTTCGATGAAGCTTCAAGGGTTGGAATTTTGAAACCTGGCAAGTGGCACAATTGAAAATCACTAAATATTTACCTCCCAAAAGAAGGGCCAAAAAAACAAGTAAAAAATGCGCCGAAGTTTCTTCGGCGCAATCGAGTTTTCTTTACGGCATATAATGTTGTATGAAACTCTCAGCCGTGGCCCATGAAACTTTCAGCCACGGGCCGGTGGTGGCCTGTGTTGTTGGAACCTATACTTTCAGCCACGGGCCGGTGGTGGCCTGTGTTGTTGGAACCTATACTTTCAGCCACGGGCCGGTGGTGGCCTGTGTTGTTGGAACCTATAGCGGTGCATGAATCACGATCATGGCTAACTTTGACCTTAAATAAAACCAAAACTACTGAGGCTAGAGGGCTGAAATTTGGTATGTTTGATGATTGGAGGGTGGATGATCAACATACCAATTTGCAGCCCTCTAGCCTCAGTAGTTTTTAAGATCTGAGGGCGGACAGGAAAGGTTCGGACAGACAGACAAATAGCCACCTCAATAGTTTTCTGTTTACAGAAACAAAAAATCTATTTACGATGAATGTACGAAAGCGTGATCTAATCGATTGTGTTATCAACTCAAAACATTCTCATTCTTTCCTTTTCATAAAAGAGTAAAGAAAGAAAAGTAAACAATGCGCCGAAGTTTCTTTGGCGCAATCGAGTTTTCTGTACAGCGTATAATTCTGTATGAAACTTTCAGCCGCAGCCCATGAAACTCAGCTACGGTCCGGTGATGGCCCCAGCCACGGCCCATGAAATTCTTAGCCGCGGCCCATGAAACTCAGCCACGGTCCTGTGGTGGCCTGTGTTGTTGGTACCTATATCGGTGCCGGAAGTACGATTAAGGCTAAATTTAACCTTAAATAAAATAAAAACTACTCAGGCTAAAGGGCTGCAATTTGGTATGTTTGATGACTGGAGGGTGGATGATCAACATTCCAATTTTCAGCCCTCTAGCCTCAGTAGTTCCTCAAGTCTGAGTGGGGACAGAAAAAGTGCGGACGGACGGACAAAGCCGGCATAATAGTTTTCTTTTACAGAAAACGAAAATAGTCAGTGTAATAACCACCAAACAGAGTAATGAAATTCTAGTTACTTGGAATTTCTGATTTTCATAACTGAGTTTTTTTTTAGTACAATGATGTCCTTTGCTGTTACCATAATAATAACAGCAATATTACAAAGAAGAAACATATCATCATAATTGCTATTACTAAGATTACCATTGCCAACATCCACGTAACAACTAACTAGAGATCAAAGTGAAGTCTATTCATTCAACATTACAACAGACCATTCCACCGCACAAAGGCCAAAACTTTGTGCACGTATGCACACAAACAATATAAATACGTATAAACACAGACAACATAAGTACGGATAAACACAAACATTACGTAACCTTTGAAAAATTACAGATCCCAAAAGCAATAAAGGTTAACTCCGTTTATCCCCAATTAGGGAAAGAATCGAAGGATTAACAAAAACCGAAAAATTACCTTTTAATTGAATTTGGAAATTCGGGAGCAAGTCCAAATTGTTAACCTACTTTTTCAAGGGCTACGAAGACGAAGAAAATGCTGGCGATGAAATAAAAATCATAATATAAAAATATCTGGGTGTATGGGGTTAAAAAGTGTAGATAGCCCTTTTACACGGAGCTTCATTAATCAGCCATGAATACAGACTTGAAAAGTCTGGTTACAAGAGCAAAAGAGACCTTTGAGGAACGATAAGTAAAATATGGTAGGGACGATGGAAAAAGGGGTAATAACTGCCGCCGCTAATGAGAGAGAGAGAGAGAGAGAGAGAGAGAGAGAGAGAGAGAGAGAGAGAGAGAGAGAGAGAGAGAAGCTATATTATAAATGAGCCCAACCCAGTGGGTTGCGAACTGTATCGTCTTGGTTCTTAGTTCTTAATTCTGACATGGTTACATATGCTTGACAAAGAACGAGAGAGAGAGAGAGAGAGAGAGAGAGAGAGAGAGAGAGAGAGAGAGAGAGAGAGAGAGAGAGCTCAAAATGATTTAGTGACCGCATAAGTTCTATAGTGGACGCAAACGAGGCCGAGTAATGTCATCATCATGAGGGTCACTTTCAAATACAGTGACACAACAGATTCTCCATTTATAAAAATAAAAATAAGTGAACCTTGAACTTATGGAAACCGTAAAACTCCGCCTAACCTTTGTAATCGAACCTTCCCAAAAAGGCCCCTTCTTCCCAAAAATTACCTTCTTATCTTTATGAATCATCTAACCACTTGTTGCCAGGCACGAGGCAACCCTTAGGTAAGATTTTCGTAAAAATCCAGGAGTGACATTTTTGCTTAATCCTGCTAACAAACAAAGAACATAATGAACATAAAATGTACCCTCCTTGTGAGGGTTATATATAACAGACGCTCAAAGGCCGCGAAGGTCATCTTTCTAACACCTATTCTGTAGTGTATCTTCATCCTCTCCCAGTGAGAGAAGCAAGAGAGGATTACATCTCGTAAGGCGCTAGTTAAATGTTTAAGATTCCGCAGCTCATAATGAACGGAAGATTAACTGTTCTAAATTCAACTGGAATGGAGGATTTCTGAAATATAATGCAAGAACCCCGTAGGGGGGTTAGTGCCGTCAGTGGACCTTATGCTGTGCACTTTAGGCTTTACTTAAGGTTCTTTGCAGCGTGCCTTCTGCCCCTAGCTGCAACCTTTTTCGTTCCTTTTACTGTACCTCCTTTCATATTCTATTTCTTTCATCTTACTTTCCACCCTTTCCTAACAATTGATTCATAGTGCAACTGCGAGGTTTTGCTCCTGTTAAACCTTTCATACCTTCTTACTGTCAATTTCCATTTCAGCGCTGAATGACCTCATAGGTCCCAGTGCTTGGCCTTTGGCCTAAATTCTATGTTCATTTCAATTCAATATACAGCAAGAAACATTTTTTTCCCCTGCTTCTTAAAAAAGCGGGGTTATACAGATTAGTTCTTGTTGAAAATTTCTTAAAGACTGTTCTTCTTTATGAAAAAGTAAGAATACTTCTCTATTGTGGGTTGACTGACCCGACACCACATCTTTTTCCGTCTTGACAATTCTCAGAGCACAGAGAAAAAAAAACACATCGCCTTACACTTTCCCAGAAACGGAAAATTGTTCCCACGCCTTCTTTTAAAAGAATACTGTTATTTTCCATTCTAAGGTTTTAAATAAAGTATCTGCTACATACTATAAATAAAATTTCCTTTCTTTTCATGACAATGCGAAAAACAATTCCCTCTCCCCCTAATTTACCTCGCAAAAGGGTCACACTTCAAGCTGGAGAATTTTTTAAAATTTTCCCAGCCAAAAAGACTAAAACTCCTTTTCCATCGCAGGAGACAGGGAGAGAGAGAGAGAGAGAGAGAGAGAGAGAGAGAGAGAGAGAGAGAGAGAGAGAGAGAGAGAGAACTAAAGGAAAATGGTCATCCTACAGTGCAAGTGAAGCCGAGTCACATACGAAAATGTTTCTCTCGCCACTCTGAGAAAATTGTGTCAACCTTCCTTTACTAACTTAACGAACTAGAAAGAAGAACTTCCCAGAGAGAAGACAAAACGGAGAAGACAAAACGAAGGAGATAATAAGCATCTGGTTACTAGTAATCAGAGGTCGATAAAATGAAGGAAACAATGAGGTCACATTATGTTACCAATTTTTTTTATTTGAATCACCAAGGTACTTTTAACTGAAGATCTACCTTTAGACAATTCTTTCAAGATTTATTTGGCTTATACAGACTTTCCTCTTGTCATTTCTTGTATCATCTTTTAATAAGCACTGATAATATTTGTATCTATGTATAACGCAAGGACAGAGCGAAGAGCGATAATCATCAATGACATGGTTACCAATGTTCAAAATAACAAGATTCTGAAAGGAAATATAAAAACTGACAGCCAAACTTCCTGCAAAACTCCAGAAAGTCAGATCCAGAAAATGAAAGGAGCATCTGCTAAGGGTCAATTTGTTGCTGCCATCATACAATTCAATGACAAACATATTGCAGCAACAATGAACACATATGTTTATACGTTTGTATGTTTTTTTCACATAATGATGTTTTCCTTTTAGGGACGTAGCTTATAATGATGTCGTTTGGACGCTCTTTAACATTACTGCCTCGTTGTTATATATATATATATATATATATATATATATATATATATATATATATATATATATATATATATATATATATATATATTATATATATATATCAGAGTTATTTACACCTTGATACACGTTGATAATTTATTACTCATCACCAATAACCTGCAGATGTGTCGAAGTTTCAATTATAAAATAACTAGTGCGGCTGCACACACAAAAAGCTAAACAAAATGCTATAAACGACGATGAATCCCATCCCCTTAGATGCGAACTCGCGTCTCAAGAATTTCTCTAGACGTTTGAAGTGTCATTATCCTGTGAAATGCCGCAACCGTTCTCTTGAGAAATGTAATTTAATGAAATCTTTAAAAAGAAGGGGAAACAAAAGAAAGTCTGAGGAGAATGAGTAGAAGGAAGCGTAGGAGACCGGTCGGGGAACCTCAAGCTCACAAACTCAATTGGAGATCGGAAGGATGTCCAATTTTCGCCCGGTCAACTACGTTATTTCTCACTTTATTGAGTCTTGACCGTGGATCTCTCTCTCTCTCTCTCTCTACTTTTGTTTGCTCTTAGGCTTACGAGCTTAAAAGACCAGAATTAAAGTTCATTTTACGAAATCAAATGTATTTCATAGTTTCAGCAGGATGACTGCATATTTAAATATTTATTCAACAAGCATTAAAGAAAACACACTAAGACTAGGACACCGAAGAAGCCGAACTAAAACCATTTTTACATAAGAGACATAGAACTGTGAAATTACACGCGTCTCGCGAAAGCCCTATATCAAAAAAAGGGAACAACTAAAAACTGGGGGCCCATTGATCAGAAACAACCAAATGTCAATAGGAAAACACTGCTTCATTAAAATACAGCACCATCGTTCGCACGATTTATAGGCACACCCATTTATTTCCGAAGGGTACGCGGGGGAATCTTAGACAATCCACAACCCTCTTGTTCTTGTTGGTGTATATGACATCTCTCTCTCTCTCTCTCTCTCTCTCTCTCTCTCTCTGTGTGTGTGTGTAACTTCAAAGGCGTGGCAGAAATGACGAGGCATTCCCACGGAGAAGCATCCTTTCGCGAACATTAGGATAGCATGGTCTGTCCTATTACATCATCAAGAGTGTGTATCCAGCTGGGCTGAAGAATCATATTAGAATGTGCTCATGATAAATATATTTCACACAAGAATACAAGAAAATATACACATATATATATATAAATATATATGTATATATATATATATATATATATATATATATATATATATATATATATATATATATATATACTCATGTATGCCAAAGATTTTCATATAAATACGAACATTTATAAACATGAGAGAGAGAGAGAGAGAGAGAGAGAGAGAGAGAGAGAGAGAGAGAGAGAGAGAGAGAGAGAGAGAGAGAAATATGATTATTTCTGTTTAATTAAACTTTTTCAATCCACTCTTATCCCATGGTTTTCAACACAGACTTTTAATTAAGATCATATTAACAGGTCACTCCAAGGAAAGTTCTCCAAGGAAGCCACTGGGTTCCTGTCCCGTCTCATAAAGTGATCCGGTTGCTTTGGTATATCGGCGCATGCGCCGCAGTATCGAATTCCAGGTAATAACCAAACTTTTATTAATTTTGGTAATGTCGTTGTAATTATCAGTAACTATCTAGTTTATAAAGCTTAAACTTTTCCGCCTCGTTTCCACAATAAGTGACGTTATTTAAATAGATGAGGGCTACAGTGTAACACATTAAACGTAAATACTGACAAACAATTAAGTAATAGCAGGGCAAAAAAAAAAAAAAATACAGGTATACATACATGGTCTGGTCTCCATAGTCCACTGGCTGCTACTTGAAGGAAGTGACTATTCATTTCAAATGAAGCAACGATAAATGAAAGACCTTCATCAATAATTTCTCATTAAATGAAAGACCGTTATCAATAAATTCTCATTATAATCAGCAAGAAGCTAGAACAAATTGATTGCTTCTTCACTGAAGCGTTTAGCGACATAATCATATTAACAATCTAAAAACGGCAAATTTTAAAGATTCGTGGATAATGAGTGACTCTTGATCTGTTAATCCGCAATTAACAAAAGAGAAAAAAAATGAAAACTGCCAAAGAAGATCACTTCAGCCCAGTCTGCCAAAGGCAAAATAAATTAGCTGCACATGAAAACAATTCCCCAAGAACGCACTGGCAAGGCTGAAAAAAGTGGAAAATAAATAACACTCTCTCTCTCTCTCTCTCTCTCTCTGAAGATATGAACGACACAACCCACAACACTCTCATTAAATGCTATTGCGTCTTGGGGATAATTTATTCCCAAAAACTGATGGCTAACCATTACCGGGTAATGGTATGTCGGTATGAGAAATTGCAACCAACAGAATTTTACTCAGGTTCATGCACCTTGTCTCTGGGAAAATGCTCGTGTGAGGGAACTAATGTGGGTGAAAAAAAAAAAAAAAAATTTAATATATGCTAGTTTATGAATCATTTTGAGACCTTTGCTTGGGAGAAGGATACGTGGAGACATGATTTTCGTGAAGAGGTTTCGACTGCAGAAAGGTTTTATAATCACAATATATCTTTTTTCTGAGAGTTCACATTATTATTATTATTATTATTATTATTATTATTATTATTATTATTATTATTATTATTATTATTATTATTCTTGTTGTTCTAAAGGGTCCACAACAATATAATTGTTTAAGGCTCGTGTAAAGTTATGGGTTCATCTTCAGTCAAAATGAAAACTTTCATACATTTTACACGAGCCTTAAACAATTATATTATTGTGGACCCCTTAGGACATTTATGAACTCTCGTGATAGAGAGTTTTTCTACCAACAAAATTATTATTATTATTATTATGATTATTATTTTTATTAACCTAGTGAATTCACACCCTTATGGACTGTGCACCATGAAAAACACTCAAACTGAGCGTGGGCTTAACAAAGGCAATAGCTCACGCCCTTGGATGAAATTAAAAGAAAATGTTTGCGGCATGCGAATTAATATCCTGTGTTGCGCCCTCAGGTCTCGAGAGATATTACGAACGGCAAATATTTCCTAAAGGCGCCTCTGGATTAGCAGGAAATGAGAAGGACTGAAACGACCGAATCAGCAGAGTTCATGGCAACAGCAAAGAGGAAAAAGATGACGATGAACAAGATAATGTGGATATTAAATATTTATAAATAAACTATATTTCAATTATTAATAACCACAATACTTTTCAACCTTTCGTCTTCCTCACTATTATCTGCAAGCCTTGAATCCAGCTAAGAAATAAATGAAGATTCTCTTTCTTTCCGTAACGAAACAGTCCAAAATGCCATCTGAAGCATAGTGGATGTGTTGCTGTCTCTTGCTATGGTGAGTGGGTTCGAATCTCACTACAGAAGTAAAGACGATCTTGAATTATTCCTCACCTGGATTGCATAAAAGCTGTCTAAAAAGTGTAAGGAAATAGTGGTTGAAAAGTCGGAGTTAGAACATAGAAAAACTTTTTCACAGAATTAATGAAGAAATTGCGATTAAGCCACTCTCATATTTACATATTTTAGGTCGTAGGAAATAAATCGTTCAGCTTTCAGCAAAGTTGGGTGGATTTGCCGGTCACAGCCTTAAAATCTTTATATCAGTTAAACTATTAGATTATTTTACTAAGATTTAAACTATTAGATTATTTTACTCAGATTTAATCACATTTAAATCAAAGTATACTGCAAAAAATGTGAAAGCAACTCGTTCCGTGCTGTAGGTTTCTTTTAAATTTTTATCTTTACTTCTACTGGGTGTTGGGGGAGGAGGAGTCCGTCACTTATTAGATGCTTTTGAGCTCTTCTTTCCAAATTATGGCTTGCTGTTAATGTTAATCGAATCATGTTCCAGTTGTTAATAATAATAATAAATAATAATAATAATAATAATAATAATAATAATAATAATAATAATAATTTTCACGATGAAAATATAAGTGACAATTTTGTGTAATAAACCTGGATATGATAGTATAAACGTAATATATTTCTACGTTGCTTATGTAGTAATAACACGGTTACAAAAATGAGAAACATCAATATAATTCTGCACCTTGTCTGGATTTAAAAAGGCAGACTAAATCGTAAATACTGTTCTCTAATGACCTATAACACATTGTTCTGCACATTGCATTGTCCAAAAATAAACAAGTTAGTTCCATTGTAATTCACCTACTGAAAACGAGTTAACAGAATAGGCAAAACCATGGATTCAATAATAAGAATAAGAATACGGAACAAATGACTTAATTATTTAATCACGTCAACCTCACAGAAAATGATCTTCTTGCCACCTGAATCCATTACCGTGAAACAGCATCCAACGCCACATTATGGAATATAAAATCTTGTCTTTTTACGTACAATTAAAACCATGCACTTACACTTGTACATTGAATAAGATTCTTGAAAAATTATGGTTATCGTGGACGGTAAGCATTTCTCTTACGCATTCCATTTGGTTAAAACAATTGTCGAATTTCCCTTAGTAGAAATATAAAGAAACTCCTCGCATAAGTTGACAACTCAATCGTACCTACTAGTTCATGTGTAGAGGTTAACTACTATCTGCTTAAAAAGGTTCAACTGAAAAATAAGCAACGGATAAATGTCACAGAAATTAATCACTTTTCCTTGAATTCCATTCAGCTCTATTATAATCATATTTTTCCATGTTAATCCAAGTGAAATTTAACAATGAGTAAAAAGCTTTATTCAAAATCTGGTTAACATATTCTGAATAAAAATCTTTCATTCAAAAAAATAATCAGGTTAGCATATCTATTGTTTTTACCTTAATAATCAACATAATATTCCATACATGGGTCATGTAATTCGCTACGGAGATAACAGCCAGGATCGTAAATTTCCCAGAGTGAAAAAACGCACCCTAAGGTCTTCCAAAAAAAAAAATAAATAAATAAATAAATAAAATAAAATGAATTTATGAATCTAGCTAATTCGGCAATAGCTGGAAAAAATGAAGGGATAATTTTGGAATCTGGACAGAGCAACGAGTACAGCACGAGAGAAGGTGAAGAAGGATATAGCTACTGAAAATAGAGAAAAGAAAGAGTACTAAAAAAATACGGTTTGTTTGAAAATGGAGACAAGAATGAGAAAAATACTCAGAGAGAGAGAGAGAGAGAGAGAGAGAGAGATAAACATAGTGGGTTACGAAAAATACCGGAGTGTAAACTGGAAAAATTGACGTGAAATGCATGATGGTAAAAGGATAAGATAGGCAAGAGAAGGTGAATGGAAATAATGTGATAATGCTAATGAATTGATTCAAATAAAGGTCTAAATAGTAAATAGAAAGGTCTGTTATTATTATTGCTAATGAAAACAGGAACAACAATTACGTAAACAAATAGAGCAAAAAGGGAAAATAATATTGTAAAGACTCCTGGAAATCATTTTTATGCAAGTAATTTTACATGAGAGAATTATCATTAAGAGCAGACTATTAAATCAACGGATGAAAAAAAGAAGAAACGAAAGATATGGTAAAAAGAAGAAAAATAAATGGAAAGTTGGAGGAGATGGAAGCAAAAGCGGTTAGAAATGGAGACAAGAATTAGCGGCAAAAAGAAGGACGGGTAAAAGAAGCACTATAGGGTAAAAATAAAAAAAAATAAACAATTAAGGAAGATAAATAAATAGTAAGGGCAAAAAATATAACAATATACATAAAACATATATCTGTCTATTAAAGAGAGGAAACTAATTATATTCTCTTATCCACCAGACAGAAACGTAAAAAAAAAAAAAAAAAAATTGAACGGGCGAAATGTGTCCGCCACCTGTCAGCTGGAAGATAAGAAATTGAGGTTTTCCGGGCTGAGAGATATCTGGCCGCTGAGGGAAGCGAACCACCTGAAACATATGATGGATGAAGAAACAGATGGAGGGCCAGGAATAGTGAATAAACTGGAATAAACGAGAGGCTCGTAAGAAACAGGGAATACGCGGCCATGTGCATACGGGAATCAAAATAGAGAAGAAAGGAGAGAGAGAGAGAGAGAGAGAGAGAGAGAGAGAGAGAGAGAGAGAGAGAGAGAGAGATCCTATATGAAAGTGAACGATAGAATACACCTTTCGGACATGGGCTTGAGCAACTATTTAAAAAAAACTGGCGTTAAAGAATTAACTGCCATCAACAATTTCATAATAATCCAATAATAAGCATTTAGAAATGGTATTAATTTTAGCGGAGGTGAAAGGATCAGTATCTGAGATAGTTCGGTCGTGTGGAAAGAACGGGGGCTGTTAGGTTGCTGCAAAGATAGTGCAATTCGGAAATACTGAGGGAAGATGAAAGGTAAACCTGGAAAGTGCTGGATAGATGTAATGAAAGAGTTACTGGAAAGGAAGAAATAATGCGTGTAAGAATGAAATGTACGGCGCAATGTATGTAAGGGATCGATTTCCTGTTGATGAGTCTTCTGTGAGGGTCTATGAAATAAGTAATGTCGTGGAAGTTTTCAGCACAAGGAATTTATCCACTTTCCACATTGAAGGCGATCACGGTTTTTTTTTTTTTTTTCGGGAGACACTCTTGTTAAGGGAAACAGTTTACTGGGTGCGGACGAGTGTAATTTATAAATGTGCGCGTCCATGTGTACATTTCAAGTAATTTTTACCAATATCTACCAAGCCTCATCGCTGCTCTAGACCCTGTCAAATTCTTCGGTAGCTTTATATGGAGGTCGTTTGGTAGATTCATTATCGTTTGCCCTTCTTATTACGAGGTCTTTCTCGTCCTCCTTTATCGCTCCTCATGCCGAAAAGATAACATCTCACTGGCCGGTCTCGAGAGTATAAAATACGGGTTCAGAACCTAATTTGAATTTAATTAGAGTGAAAACAGCCGTTAAACATCCTCCATGAGCTGAATATTCAAATTTAATTAAACGCCTATTTTGCAAATTCATTGTATCTTAGTAAGTGTCTCTGTAATATCGTTAACGACACCAAAGGCTAAGGAATAGCATCAGCAAGTTAAGACAAATTTCAAGCGCTCAGTTTCCTGCAGTTTGGTTACTTAGCTGACACTCGCTCGATTGTTAGCATACGAACACACGCACAACCACACACGAGAATGAGGGGGGGGTGTTGCCGGGTAGGAACTGTAAAGTTATATCTTACATTTTTCGATAACCAGTGATTGGTGACAATAACAAAGCAATCTTCGATAACCAGTGATTGGTGACAATAACAAAGCAATCGTCTGTTATAAATAACGTCATGAAGGAAGCACGGAAATAAAAAGAAGAGCATTGTTCTCGTAACTTGTTTCATATTAAATGAATTCACTGCACTTTGTTATTTTTGATAAAAACAAAATTTCATAACATTGTCTTGAATCATTGGAGTGATATCTGCTGGGGTATGTACCTGCCCTTATCAGTATACGAACAAATCTCATTTCGTTCTCTGTCAAAACACTGGCAAAACAACTTATTACACAGTATCCTAAAAGAAATTTTGAAAAGGAAATCTCTAAACCAACCCATTGCCCAGGGGCTATGTATTAAAAATAAATTCAATGCAAAGTTACACAATGAAGATTCGGCGTTACTGTTTCGTTTCAGATAAGTTACTTCAATATATATTCTACCAACTTTGATGGGTAAAGAATAAAAGAAAAAAAAAAACTTTGATGGGTAAAAGGGCAATGCCAGAAGTTTCGGCGTTTCAAACGAATATATTTCGTTACATTAGTTAGACAACCTTTTTACCGTTATGAAAGACGACTGCTTGAAGTTACATACTTAGTTTAATCCTCAGACCACTGAGCTGATTAATGCTCTCCTAGAGAGGGCTGGCCTGAAGGATTAGATTTATTTTATGTGGCTAAGAACCAATTGGTTTCTAGCAACGGATTCCAGCTTATTGGTGAATCTGAACTACATTTGTTGAGAAATGAATTTCTATCACCAGAAATAAATTCTCTTAATTCTTCATTGGCCGGCCGGAGATTCGAACCCGGGGCCTGCAGAGTGCTAGAGAGCGGTACCGACCAGTCCAACGAAAAACTACGACTGTTATAAGAATGAGGGGCTCCCCTCAACTACGTTTTTATATACTCTATAATGGTTGATGATCATTATGATGTTTATGAAATACTACTGTATGACGCACCTTTACAAAAATATCCTACATTCATAAAATTTAATTTTTCATGATTACTCAACGTGTCTGCGCGGAACCTTGAGCAATAATGAAAAGGGAAAACAATAAGGATTCGTTAAGCATCCGTAAAATTCTTGAGATTTCGAAGATTCCCAAACTGCTAAACCCAGAAGACTCCTAATAAGGTATTAGTGTAACAGGTTTCGTAATTATCCATTACACAGCGATATAAATATCCTGAGCCATACTCTTACCTATTGAAAGCATCCTCTCTCTCTCTCTCTCTCTCTCTCTCTCTCTCTCTCTCTCTCTCTCTCTCTCTCGTGCAAATCACTTTGTTTCCTATTGGGAATACCAAAGAAAGAAAATGTACTAATGATTCCTCATTAAGAAGGTCTTATGTACCCGGTATGGGATCTAGTGTACTTTTAGCAGCATCTCATCCAAATTTTTAATGGATTCCTCCCCAAAATGGATCTACGAGGGACAGGGAGCTTTCGGGGACGCGTACTTTAGTGCCTTAGAATTTAATCCTTTAAAATGGAAAATCATTCCCTGTTATTTTCACTGTGGAATCCCAATTAAGGTTCTTATTGTCCACCAAATATCTCAAAATTTTAACGAAAAATTAAACCGTTTACAAAGGTAATTAATCATTTAACGGCTCTATAGTTCATTCCCTGCGGTCATTTCAACTCGGTGAAGGAAAACAGAGAAATAAGACTTCCCTTTAAAACTCTGTGGTTTTTAATGAGTATGGAAGTTCGGGTTTTGCCTCTTCTTTCTCTTTTAGTATAAAAGTTTGAGGGATTGCACTAATTGCAGAATGAATAATTAATTAGATAAGCTAATCTGCATCCACAGTCAAAGATTTTGTGATACTTCAAAACGAAGTCATTTTTCAATTTTGTTTATTTCCGTGAACTTTGTAATTGTTTAAATCACCATTACAGATACGTTGGCAAACTTACATAAACACTGTATATAAGCAGATCAATAGCAAATCAGCACACATACATACGTACTTACATATATACGTACATACATACTCTCGCAATGAAACTCTCATTAGATATTTATGCAATTTTCGTCGTTATCAAATATTTGTTTCTACCATCACGATTTGTAAGCGTAAATTACCAATCCTGGTAATTAGGGAAAGGCATAAAATTAGTAAAAAAAAAATATATAGAAGAAATAAAGCCACTTGTTCATTCGCAAAAAAACCATTACAAATGATAAATCTTTTACAATGAAGAAAATCGAGTAAATTATCAACAAAGAAAATACAATACAATGGAAAATGTACTCAGTAACGATTATGAATAAAAAGGTTAATGAGCTCATGTAAACGAGGGTATACCCTTTGTAGATTTCTCCTTTACTTCCTTGGGCTGTAGAATTCTGGAATGCTGAAATTTCTCAAAAATCCTTCAATCTCCAAGGTACAGCAATATATTTGACATGTCTTGCCTTCTCGCCGCCCACAATGATTCTCTCTCTCTCTCCTCTCTCTCTCTCTCTCTCTCTCTCTCTCTCCCTCTCTCTCTCTCTCTCTCTCTCTCATTTCCCGTCCTTGCTTGTGGAAGGATACGATTTCAAGGCCAAAAAAATTCTTGTCCCTCGGTAGAAGTTTGGGATGAAAAATTTCTTGGAAGGAAAACTTTCCTTCCCCCGGAATGATTCGTTTTACAAGACGCGGGAAAAGGTGGATATTTACCTATATTTTCATGGGCATCGATATATCCTGGGTTCTGGAGGGAAACCTTAATTTTATATAAAAAAAAGTCAACATTTTCCCCTGACTAGTTTAAAAAAAGAATCTCAATACTCTGCAAACTTCTCTGCATTCATTGTTGTAAACGGAATTATTCTTAAATTCTCTCCTATTCCTATTTTCGAAAATTCCCATTATTAGTTTAGAAGATGATGTACAGACTGATTTCATTCTCCTAAAATCTCATAAAACTGTCGGTTTCAATGAGATATATTTAATAAATTCCCACAATAAAGAGTGTAAGATGTTTTAAAAATGAAGTGGTTTTGACCCAAAAAAATTCCCTCTTCGAGGAGTCTGTCTCCAATCATTTTTGTCCTCTAGCACAGTAGAATTTTTTGTGTAAATGCCCACGCAGACATACAATCCCCTGATATTCTAATATATCTCTGATTAAGTTTATGTTGTGCATTTCTTATTCTATTTTAGTTGCTTACTCTAAAGTCTCATAAAACTCATCCAATTTTTAGTGGAAGTATTACTTCAAAGAGAAGAAATAAAAATAACGTCACAGATTCACAGATTTCCACCAGGAAAGTCTTTCTGAGAGTCATAAATCTCCTATTCCTTCGAGGCTGCTCCGCGTGCATGGATATAGTGTTCCCATATTCCCAAGTCTGCCCCATGAAGTATCTGTTGTCTTTTCTTTATACATATTTACAAATATACAATTTTTCACACAACAAACAACAAACCACAAAAAAAAATCACAAAATGTCTTCACGTTATGAAGTAGGTTTAATAAGCAGATATTCTAAAGCAGATATTCTACACAAGGACATACATTCATTCGCTAAATCCCTCCGAAACAGCAGACATCTCTATAAAGAATATGAAAATGGGATGATACAAAACCCGAGAAAAATATTGGATAGAGCTTACTTTTAATCTTCCCCGTGCGAACCTGTGCTCGGATACTCTAAAAATCAAGAAAGCTCAAACCAAACTCCTGTGCAATGAAACAAGTTGACAACATGCCATGCCAGGAGAGAGAGAGAGAGAGAGAGAGAGAGAGAGAGAGAGAGAGAGAGAGAGAGAGAGAGAGAGAGAGAGAGAGAGAGAGATTTCTTAGAATATTTTCAGTTACAGAACTAGGCAACTTGACTGTCAATCACGTACACAATCCTTTCCAGGAACTGTGAACTCCAGCTGAATACTGAATAAAAACTCTCATCACAACAGAGTTCCAGAAAGTAAAAATTAAAAACAAATTAAAATTGTTATAAGAAAAGATAAACGCAATACAAGACGAAAGTTTCAATGACGGTAGAGCAAACAGCCGTTTATCCGACAGTCTTGCAGACCACATGAAACGTAGAGTAGTCGATTTCCAGAGCCTGGTTATAGTCACCAACCTCGCGTTTTAATAAAAATGCCACATTTAAAAGAATTCAACTGTTAAGTGTTTGCCGGAATTTTACGTTACCAATATTTCTATCCGTCAGCAGATGAACAACTTGTCTTATATAAATCTATCTCATTTGCATAATAATGAACATGGAATAGAAATTAATCTGAAAAGCATCATTCGTTTAATAATTTTAATGTGTAAAAAACTAAAGTTCTCTCTCTCTCTCTCTCTCTCTCTCTCTCTCTCTCTCTCTCTCTCTCTCTCTCTCTGTGTGTGTGTGTGTGTGTGTGTGTATGTGTGTGTGATTATCTGCCTCTCTCTCTCAATGTGCTAGGAACACCTGTGGCAAAACAACCACTCGTGTGAAACAAAGCAGAGAAACAGATGCAGCGCAACATTTCCAGCGGGTGTTCGCAACCTATCCAGGACTCTGGAGGCCCGAGGAATAGACCCACACGAGCAGACCTTACGACCCTCAAGTTCTGCGAGAAACAATTTCTGGCCGCGTTCCACATCTGCCTCGATTTGTGTCCTTTACAGTGTCTAAAATACAAACGAAAAGAAAGATTTTTTATTTCAGATTCCAATAACTGACCATTATTTTTATTCTTTCTTCCCCTACTGATCTTAGCAGGTATTTTTAGTTTTTTTAAAAGAAAACTATTTTGCCGGCTTTGTCTGCCCGTCCGCACTTTTTTCTGTCAGCTCTCAGATCTTAAAAACTACTGAGGCTAGAGGGCTTCAAATTAGTATGTTGATCATCCACCCTCCATTCATCAAAAATACCAAATTGCAGGTCTCTAGCCTCAGTAGTTTATATTTTATGTAAGGTTAAAGTTAGCCATAATAGTGCTTCTAGCAACAATAAAGGATAGGCCACCACCGGCCCGTGGTTAAAGTTTCATGGGCCGCGGCTCATACAGCATTATACCGAGACCACCGAAAGACAGACCTATTTTCGATGGCCTTGATTAAACGTTGTACAGAAAACTCGTTTGCATCGAAGAAACCTAAAGAAATAGCAAACAAGAAAATAAGTGACATTTTAGTGTGTAAGCTCTCAATGTCTTTTCCTCTTTAAGGCAGAGCGTGTTACGCTCAAGTGCAAGTTCTCTACACTTGCACTTTCTTCAGGACAACATAACAAGTTTCATAAATACATTCTTGTAGGAAAGGACGCTGAAAAAAAAAAGGAAATTGCCGAAAACATAATAAAATCCTGTTTCAAAAGATTTGAAATACAAGAAAATACTTCTAGCTTGACTGGCGCGTATTATGAATGCTGCACATACACCACACACACACACACACAACACACACACACAGTTTAAAGATGTCGATCAAATGTATAAAAGTTGAGAAGTCTTATTAAAAGTCTTATGCACGCGAATGAAAATTCAGTCTTAATAAAAATACCATGTTCTTCCATTTCAAAACAACAATCCTAAAATCTCAATCACAGAACGAAACTCATAATATCCTATTTTGGTTCAAATTAACGCAAGATATGTTAAGGTAAAAAATATCTTAAAGGAAATAACACAAGGAAAGGAACATCCTTTGGTTGAAGAACTTTTCTTTGACAAGATTTAATTCAGCAAATTAAGACCGGGAAACTATTTTTCGATCTTAATTTTATATATATCCATTACAAAATAAAATTCAAATACTATTTGAAAAAGTTATTTTGTTTTACACTTTGACTTGGTTTTGCTTTCCCAATAACCAAGCAACCACAGAAACACGGAAAAAATTGTTCAGAGTATAAAGAGTCAAATTCATGAAAAAATGGTTATTATTTTTTTTTTTTCACAAAAAATGTAAATACCAAATCTTTAGGGTGTGATGGGAATATGAAAAATACTCCATGTTAGGAGAATGTTAACGGGTTCTGAAAAGCCATCTATTGTGTGGAAAGTGAAAAAATATACATACAGTATATATTTTCGACCAAAAACAAATTGTGCACCATCCGATAAATACGAAAAGAACTGCATCTTTTTTCGTTGGGTAAAGTGATGAAATGAAAATAAGTAAAAAATGCGCCGAAGTTTCCTCGGCACAATCGAGTTTTCTGTACAGCCGCTACAGCGTATAATCAAGGCCACCGAAAATATATCTATCTTTTGGTGGTCTCGGTATAATGCTGTATGAGACGCGGCCCATGAAACTAACCACACGCCGGTGGTAGCCTATCCCATATCGTTGCCAGAAGCACGATTATGGCTAACTTAACCTTGAATAAAATAAAAATTATTCAGGCTAGAGGGCTGCAATTTGGTATGGTTGATGATTGGAGGGTGGATGATCAACATAACAATTTTCAGACCTCTAGCCCCAGTAGTTTTTAAGATCTGAGGGCGGACGGACGGACAAAGCCGGCACAATAGTTTTCTTTTACAGAAAACTAAAAAGTATGCTGTGGAAGGGAAACGTCCCTACAAAAAGCCGTGAAGAAGGTGAACATTCCGATTGTTTGTATTAAAAAGAAATTGTGGCTTTACCCCAGTAGGGTAATTACTTCTAAAATCGTAGATTCTTCCTTCGACTCCATTTTTTGTTATCTCCATCTTCTCTATTTTCAAACGACCTCTTCGTTAGCCAAGTAATATTTGGTCTTTATTTATATCACTAAGTTCTCATTTTCTACCCTCTTTTAATTAAAATCCACCCCACAACACCTCGACATATTGAATTTTACAAAAAAATTATAATTGCTCATTAGCTTACCTTGGTTAAGCTTATTCATTGGCTTAACCAAACCAGTGAACTTAAAACAAAGGTCGTACAGAAAAGAAGAAAGAAATTATTAAGAATACCATAGCAGATGACTGTCACACTAATGTCATCTCACAAGACTCGCAAGGATAAACCAACGTTCTTGAAACTACTTGTAATGGGAAAGTGGTTTTGGTGATTTCTGTAAACTGGCGTAAGGCAAGCAGTAATTGTTATATCTTCTTTCAGGTCACCAGGAAGACATACAGCCAAAATGTCTAATTATACTACAAATGAAAGTTTTCGGCCTCTCTCTCTCTCTCCCCAGAAACTAAATGACATACGAGCCTGTAACCCAACTTTCTCTCGATGCACAATTGTACATTTCCCTTTCATCCCTCTTGCAAAAGTCATCTTTCACTAGATGTAACAAATGATGTGTAACTCTTGTGTGTGCCCAGGCTCGCGTGTCTTATGTGTGTGTGTGTGTGTGTGTGTGTGTGTGTTTGTAAATAAATAAATAACTAAATAAATAACTAAATAAATTAATCAAATAAATATATATATAATATATAATATATAACATATATATTATATATGTATGTATATATATATATATATATATATATATATATATATATATATATATATATATATATATATATATATATATATTCTTTTTTTAAGGTACAACAATCCTAAAAGTACAAACTCCGAAAATTTCCGTTTGTGCTTAACCTTTAAGATTTCTGACATATCAATGGAAAGATAACTGATTACATCAGTTATCTTTCCATTGTAGCGACGTCACAAATTGACTTAATCAGGAATGTGATGACTATGCTAAGTTACGGCAATCTTGAGTGGCAGGATCATTACTGTAAAGATAATTGACTGCTCTATGTGGTAGATGAGAGAGCATGAGAAAGAAGAGAAGGTGGGGTGGCGCCCATACGTGTGTGTGTGTGTGTGTGTGTGTGTGTGTGTGTGTGTGTGTGTGTGTGTGTGTGTGTGTGTGTGTGTGTGATTTTCCTGTAAAGAAATTAAATGCTTAAGAAAATATCAGCATTTTTCAGAATATCTAAGCAAGGAAGAGTTTTTTTTTATTGTGAACAATATACCACTGATTAAAAGGCATTTCAGAGAAGAGAGAGAGAGAGAGAGAGAGAGAGAGAGAGAGAGAGAGAGAGAGAGAGAGAGAGAACATTGGTTTTAAGAAGAGTTTCAGCCAGGGTTGGGATTGATTGCAATCAGGATTTGGAGAATTGAGCCCAGGAGCTGAGAAAGGATCAAGAGAAATCGTCTCCTTTCTTTAGGTCTCTGGTACCTTTTAAATTTCCCTGGCTCTACCATTTTTAACTGAGGATGAACTAAAAATAAAACTAAATAGTATAATAAATAAAACTAAATAATAAGTTTCATGCCGTTCCCTGTCTGAGAGAGTACATAATCTAACTAAAATTATTAGCATAAAAAACAATACTCCCTAATGAGAAAAACTTCATTATAATTTATAGTCTTATTAACGAATTGTTTACTACATGGAGTGCTGAATACCAAAGATTTGACCAGAAAAATATATAATTTCATAAAAAGCAAATCAAATCAAATGTACAACAATTACATTAATTATTCTTTTCAGACAGACCCAAATGCTCAAACACACACACAGAATATATATAAATATATATATATATATATATATATATATATATATATATATATATATATATATATATATATATATATATGTGTGTATATGTGTGTGTGTGTGTGTGTGTGTGTGTGTGTGTGTGTGTGTGTGTGTGTGTGCATGTATACGTATCAATTTCTTAGATGCAATTCTTATCAAAGTTTACGGTAGCACTGGATTGATTTGTCTTGCCTTTATTTATTCAAAAATGTTTTCAAAATGGTCAGCATAAAAATTCTAACAATTTCTCAGCAAGAGAGAGTAATGGGCATCACTATAACTACATAGGACTGTGAAGGAAATTTGTGAACAGGAGGAGGCTAAGCTGTGAAGATTCTGGGGAGAAATATATTACCAATTCACTTTATCTCTGCAAAAAATTCTCACAGATTTAATACCGGTATATCAAAAATAAATAATCCGCAAAAGATAATTGCACTTTATCAAGAACCATGCGAATCTGAAAAGGGATAAAATTAAATTAATATAACAAATAACGATAATTGGGACAGTCTAAGAACATAAAGAAAAATTTAAATACTTAACAATAAACCAGTCACTAGCAAAACAAAATGATTATAACAAACTTATTAACCGCGTTAAATAATTTCATATTAAATCATTTCATATCAGTAAATGAAGATAGAGAAACACACAAGCTAGACGTTTTGCCAGGCCAAGGACGGTAAATCCTTTTTACAGAAATTTTGAGACAACATTCCACAGGGCCACATTTATTACATCTCTCTCTCTCTTCTCTCTCTCTCTCTCTCTCTCTCTCTCTCTCTCTCTTCTCTCTCTCTCTCTCTCCCAGGTTAAAATGTCATGAACCCCATGTGAAATTATTTCTATCATTCAGTATAAGTTTACGACGCTTTGTTTTTGGGAAGAAAGAAAAGATAGTTATAAATATCCAAAAAGGGGAATATTCTGAAAAAACGTAATGGTGATAAGCATTTGCTAATGTCTTTTCTCCAGAGCAAGAACTGGCCAGAGATTGTCCTTATGCGAAATGGAGCTTATGTCATCATTTATCACTTTCAATTGCTTCATAATGATTACGAAAATTGACAGATATCTCTAAGGTGAAAATTTCTTTCAGAATCTGGGACAGGGTGTAAACTCTTGCTATATTTATTGGAATTTTCGGACATTTATGACCATAATCTCTAACCCATCCAACTTTTTAAACTAAGGCCTCACGAATATTTAAGGGACCGGGCAGGGCCAATACAGCCCTGGGACCAGATATGTTTTACTGCAATCTCGCAAAAGAATTACTGACATTGTTACCTTTGAAAATTTATGAAAGTGAACTCAAATATTTGTTACATTTTCTAATCATTATCTCGCTCAATTATTTATAGGTTCAGATTTATGCAGCTTCCCATTACTTATTCTATTTTTGTTTTTATTAAACGGTAAAACATGCTTTGTCCACTGTTTGATTTCATCACAGAGCATTAACCGCAAATAAAGAAAAATACCAAAAAACCTTGAATAATTAATGCAACATGGTTTTCACTTTATGCTTAGAAAGATCTTTGCCCAACATTAAGATCGATGAACCTCAAACTGTTTTTAACTTAAATAAACCGTTGCACTGATTTATGTACAAAACCTAGTGAAGTTAGCTTTAAACTTCTTCGTTGCACTGATTTATGTACATAACCTAGTGAAGTTAATTTTAAACTTCTTAATGACAAAAAAAGGTAGAAAAGAAAGGCTGGAATTGCATGCGTTTTGCCTCACATTCCAAATTTTACTAAATAAAACAGAGTCTATAGAGCCAAGAATTTAAAATATAGTAACAAGTTATGGATAGTCCCACAAGATGTCATGGAATAATTAAGTGGTTGGAAAATTTCGCGTCAGTGTTAAGAAAACACTATAAAAAATAAGCACTACAACTGGTATATAGACAAAACCATAATAAAAAAAATTAACATTGTTAACGGAATGATTAAGGGAGTTTAAACGTTTTTCTGCCACAGGAAGAACACAAGAAGTAAATGAAAATAATACACTGGGGAACGTCACGCTGCCAAGCAAGCCCAGTCTCCTAAGTGGATAATTATAGAAGATGTATGTCGACTATGTTTACTTTCAATTATGTACAATGAAAATTGTAAAACAACGTAAACAATTAACTCGTTTTCTTTACGTTTCCGACGAATATTCTTAGAACTGCAGACACTACAACGACGAAAAAATTCCTAATAGCTGGGTTTCAGAGAGAGAGAGAGAGAGAGAGAGAGAGAGAGAGAGAGAGAGAGAGAGAGAGAGAGAGAGAGAGAGAGACTTATGTTTCCTTGTCTAAGAAGTTAAGGTCAAGTTAATTGGTGTTCGTATTTTTTAGTATTCTTGAAAAATGTAATCATATCTACGAAGCATAATGTGTTCTCGATAGGTATTGTTAATGAACAGCATATAACAGACATGTAAAGGAAAGAAAAGAAAGCTCTTCTGAACGTCCGGACCAGAAGTACAAGTTTTGGGAGAACATCGTCTTTTTGGAAGCGAAGGGAAATTGGTGAATGTGAATGAAAGCCAACAACAGAAGTTACTGAAGCGAACTGTCTACGTTCCTCATATTAGTAAGGTGGGCTGAAAAGGAAGACATAAAAAAACAATGATGTCTAAAAGGGTAAGACATATGAAAATAAAAAGCCGTATTAAAAAAGTCAGCAAAAGTAAAACGGTGGAGAGATTGCAAGAAGGTTGAGGAAGCCTTCCTCTGTTGCTTCCTGCAAGCACTTCCGAATTATGCACTTTTCACCATCCTATCATTCCCCTTTCTTTCTCGAGGTCTTTTATCCAACTTCCCGACCCACCAGTGAGTCAGTTGGTAGCATTTCATTCGAATTACGCGTTCAGCGTTAATACGAATGAATTAATCAACATAGCGTATTTCACAGAAATAAATTTCTGTATGTGTGTATAATATATATATATATATATATATATATATATATATATATATATATATATATATATATATATATATATATATATATATATATATATATATATATATATATATATAAAACTACCATCTGTTTCAAAATGGAAAATGTGACAGTGATAATTAACATAACACACACACACAATTATATATACTATATATATATGTATATATATATATATATATATATATATATATATATATATATATATATATATATATATATATATATATATATATATATATATATATATATATATATAAATGCGTATGTGTCTCAATGTAACCAACTGCATGTAGAAATATATATAATATGGACAGATGTTTGCTTCAACTGTTTAATTCCAAGAAAGACTTGCCAAGGGGAACTTGTGTAATAATTGTCGCACTTGACCTTTCATAAAACTTCTCTCACATGAATATTCCGCTTTAATTACTGAATAATGCTATTTACAACAAGATGAAATTTCATAAAGTATTAATAGCCTATCAGTCATTAAAGTCATTTACTTTAATGACTCGTTAATATTCATGAAGGGAAAAATACAATCCGTTGCCTCAATTAAAAAGGCAATGACGAACTGGAAAATTCCGTTTAATACTGACGCAATAATGAGATAAAATTAGTATAAAGTTGATCGCAAATTATTGTCTTATTTTTGCATGTAACATATATATATATATATATATATATATATATATATATATATATATATATATATATATATATATATATATATATATATATATATATATATATATATATATATATATATATATATATATATATATATATATATATATATATGTGTGTGTGTGTGTGTGTGTGTGTGTGTGTGTATACAGAAGAATCGCAGGGGAAACAGACCCGACAAACATCTCAGGTTAAAGGGGTAAAGGCATGTACGTCTCTTACAAGATCAAGTATATTATGCCAACGTTTCACGTCACAAAGAAGTTTTTCCCAATGCATAAGTGACATTTTAAGTATTTATTGCCTGTAATTTTCCAACCTTGAAGATGCATCATGATGTGAAACCTTGGCATAATAAACTTGATCTATAAGAGACATATATATATATTATATACCTCTTCAACCTATAGATATATATATATATATATATATATATATATATATATATATATATATATATATATATATATATATATATCTAATGTATACTATACGTGTATTGTAATGCATATGACAAGACAGTATTTGTTAAGTATTGGCATCATCTGGTAACAATTTCAAGTACAGTATTTATTCTCCCTATCAGATCGTGCAAATTAGCACTAATAGACGTAAAGCATTCAGCTGCAATTACAAAGTAAACAGAAGTCGTTCAAAATTACAACAGCAGAATAGACATAAGTAAAAATCAATAAAAGCTAACAGTAAACCTAAGAATCATAAAAATAAAATCAGAATCTGTCCGAAATCTTGCAAGTAATGCCGAAAGAGCAACAGATAATAATTCCCAATATTAGGTTTCCAATCATTAATTCCACTAATGAGGTCAATTAGACGAAGCAGAACAAAACTGAATGAAGAAATAATCACACACGTGATTTCTTAATTCGGGATAAAGCTGCGTCTGTTCCACGTGACCAACCATGAATACTCGTGACGAAATAATAATAATAATAATAATAATAATAATAATAATAATAATAATAATCTGGAAAAACTAGATGCTGAAGTAGCTCCAGGACTCAAGCATAAAAGTGTGCTACTAGAAACAGCGCACATAGTGAGAAAAGTGATGGACTCCTAAGGAGGCAGGATGCACACCGGAACCCCACACTATAAAAACCACTCAGTCGAATAGGATGACTGTGACAGACCAAAAAAAAAAAAAAAGGAAGAATAATAAAAATAATAATAATAATATCCAACAAATATGGTCACCTTACATTTTTCTTCGTAAATTAACGATTCCAAAATGGCTCATTTTCATAGGTATGGTTACTGGAATCAGTTGACAAAGTTGCCACAAAAAAATAAAAAACTAGTATCAAACAAATTTGCAGATGAACACACACACACACACACACACACACACACACGAAAATAACTATGGTAACAAACAAAATACCTTTGAATAAACAAGTATGATATGTGTTGGAGTGGTATTAATATGGGTAAAATTATACAATAAAATTGTTACTAATACACTGGAAAATATATGATAACAGTATTAATTAAAAGAATTGTCGAGTGGGAATATATAAAAAGAAAGTTCACGAAAAAGGAAAACGAAAAATTATTACACCGGTGTCTGACTCTCTTAAGTTAAAGGGAAATTTCAATAGCAGAGATAAGGAGCTTACGAAGACATCCACACCGTAAATAATCTTATAATGTGTTTCCTCAACGGATATATAAATAGAAAAAAAATATACAAATAATAAATGACTATTGTTGAGAAATTTCCGTATTATAACGATAACAATAAGTGAAACTTTCATTATTGTAACATTAACAATAATAACCACAATTATAATTAATTATTTTAGAAGATAACGTTTAGATTGAAGTGAGGAATGATTTAGAGATCAAATTAGGAAAGCGTCTTCCCATAATGTTATAAAACTTAACGAATATTTGAGAATGTTATTCTTGCTATATTTATTGAATAATCCTACTTCTAACTAAGTATTTTCCAATGCGAACTGAAAACTCATTTTTGGAGAACATCTCTCACCACTGACGGAAAAACTGCAATTCTAAGATCTTAAATCAATAGGAATATAGCCCTAAAATCTTCTAGTTTTACAGTTTTCAAAACTATCTTAAAACAGTTCACCTTTAATTAAAAGGTGCAAACAGTTCACAATTTTAATTATCTTATTTTAATAAATCTTATTTTCATTTATGAGTTTTCCGTCCAAAGCATTTACCGTCATGTTTATTATAGTAAGTTCAAATAAGAACCTTTTAAAAAGGAATATCTTATCAACTATAATGTCTCGACTGCTTACTTTGTCCTTTTACTCCAATAATTGCAGAAAATGGACAATAAAGTCAGTCTGTCTTCAAAAATTCCTACGTTCCCTCCATTGGGAATACGCGTAAGGTTTTTTTTTTTTTTTTTGTATTCCAAATCAAATAATAATACTTTAGCAAAAATATCAATTTGAAAAAGAAGTCTGTCATTACCTGGCCTGGATAATTCATTGTCACCGTTTTAATAGTCAACGAACTAGACTTAGATTGTTTAGGCCCCAACTTTGTCAATTTCAGTTCTTTCATTAATCTCTTTTGAGTCTTCTCCAGAATCTAATAGTGTCTAAAGAACAAAGCGGGTATTTATTTTTCTTTCTTTCCCCTAATCAAGAACCTTTACACTTCATTTCAGTCTTTAAAATAAATACTCTCGAGGGCGGTTTATCTCGAGCAAACACAGGACTCACGAATTGCCTTCCTGCTTGGGAAGGGGCAAGAGGGGCAGGCTTCAAATAAAATTACTTTCAGGGACGGTTTATTTGGAGCCAAATACAGGACCCACGAATTTGCCCTACAGGAAGTTGGGGTCATGGGAGGCGGGGCAGGTAGTAAGGGTAGGGTGACTGGCGGTGTATTGCTGACTTTAGTTGGGCAAACAACACTTGAAACTTTCCTTTCATTAAGCATCTTTTCCAATTTCGGTCTCTAGGAGGAGCGCGGCTAATGAAATCTAATCTTAGGTCTTATTGGTTCCAACAGAAGGATAATTAAAGGGAATTAACCAATTTGGTGAAAACAATGAAAGGGAGACAAATACATATATATTTTCGATGGTCCCATCCCACGAAATTTTAAGTTTTATCAAATTTCTTATTCAATCAAGCGGTAATTTTGATTATATAACTAACTGCTTATTGATATAAAATAACTGATAATTCTCTGTTTAACTAAAAACATTATCTGCTGTAACAATATCCGTTTCTTCGACAAGTAAGAAAATCAAGGAGAGAAAATCTGTATTCAAATGGAAGCACGTTTCTCTCTGGATCATCATTCCTTGTTTCCTGGAAATATATTTTTATTGAACAAAGCAAAACAAATAAGCAAAGAAAAAATTCGTGCATGTAAGTATGTATGTATGTATGTATGTATGTATGTATGTATGTATGTATGTATGTATGTATGTATGTATGTATGTATGTGTGTGTGTGTGTGTAATGAAATTATAAACAAAAGAGATGTTTCATTTCTCGGTATTCCTTCAGGAAGCTGATACAATCGTAAGGATATAACATAGGAAAACAGAAAGGTGAAAAATGATATTCAGACACGAAATCATTGCCAGACGAACTGTTTAATTTAACAATCTCCCACACCCCGCCCCTCCCCCGTCACCCCCAACATTTAAAAGCTGATATTATAACAACAATGAGCCGACAGAGTATTACTAAGATTAGTCTAATATCATCCTGAAAACTTTATGAAATCAGCACATTGATTACCTAATCTCACTAAATTTGTCACAAAACTTACTGAGTAAACTGTCATCATATCAGGGTATCAAAAATTATTTATACTTAGAGATAATGCCCAAACTCGTGGGCACATAAAACAAAATTGTTCTAATGGAAAGACCCATGAGTTGCAAATACGTTTCCTTTCCTGATGAACATTATAGGTTTTTTTCTACTTGAACGACAAAAAGAAAATTGAATAAAATAAGCAATTCTTTTATCATATTTTGAAGTTAAGACCCCCTGGCCAGATGCCAATAAAAGCGCGATTAAAAAAGGTGGCTGTCGTTCATGTCCTTGTTTTGTCGATACAGACTTCTCCGCTCCACATATTCCCGATATTTACAGACTATTCATACTTGAATTTATTGCTTAGCAATCATCAGTTTCTCTGGGGTTAAACGACACATTATGTCAAGCGTTATAGCGGATCATGAGCTCTTTCAGAGACAATGCTATCGTCATTTTCAGTTTTCTGTAAAAGAAAACGATTGAGACGGCTTTGCCTGTCCGCACTTTTTCTGTCCGCCCTCAGATCTTAAAAACTACTGAGGATAGAGGGCTGCAAATTGGTATGTTGATCATCCACCCTCCAATCACCAAACATACCAAATTGCAGCCCTCTAGCCTTAGTAGATTTATTTGATTTAAGGTTAAAGTTAGCTATGATCGTGCGTCAGACAACGCCATAGGACAGGCCATCACCGGGGCCGTGGCTGAAAGTTTCATAGGACGCGGCTTATACAGAATACTCGAATGCGCCGAAGAAACTTCGGCGCATTTTTTTGTTGTTTTATTACTGTTTTCAATGGCTCAGTTTCTTGTTTTTTCCCCAGAATTACTGTAGTTTCGGTGTCGGCACTGAATTGCTGAGGGTTGAAATGATCTTAACTTTTAAAATTGATTTTCAACCAATATTCTCCACTGAGAAGCTGCTACAGTACCTTAGCAAATAATGTATGCATGTCCATGTATGCAACCAGAAAGGAAAAACGAAATGCGAAGTATGAGAGGAAAATCATGTGACATTTTTGTCACTCTTTAAACGCTTCATTTACGTCTCAACCAATTTCACCTTTGTGAGCTCAGAGTCGAATGCCATTACGAGACATTTTTCGCCCCAAGTTATTAAAGGCAATTAACAAAATAAAGTCCGAGACTAAATGCCACCAATCAATTTTCGTTTAATCTTGATTAGAGTTTTTTAACCAAATTACTAAGATCTAGGGATCAGATGTTGCTCTGAGAAACACTGGTTCAAATTCTGTTTATAACTTCCTATTCGTATACAATTTCACTAGTTGCCCACATCTAATTATT
Organism: Macrobrachium rosenbergii; assembly: GCF_040412425.1. Taxonomy (NCBI): domain Eukaryota; kingdom Metazoa; phylum Arthropoda; class Malacostraca; order Decapoda; family Palaemonidae; genus Macrobrachium; species Macrobrachium rosenbergii. The sequence goes on from NC_089757.1 coordinate 25,327,273, forward strand.
GTTCGTCTTCGCATTAAATATTTTTCTAACTCTTTCTTTAATCTGCTTCCTTTAAGTTTTCTTTGACGGAGTTTTGTTCATTATATATATATATATATATATATATATATATATATATATATATATACATATATATATATATATATATATATATATATATATGTATATATATACATATATATATATTATATTAGACACATATGTGTATTATAGTATACATTCATATATACACATAAATGTATATATATGTATATATATATATATATATATATATATATATATATATATATATATATATTTATATATATATATATATATATATATATATATATATATATATATATATATATATATATATGTATGTATATATATATATATAGATATCATATTGTGTAACTTTCTTTTTAAAGTGAGTGGTTTCCCTTAACAAAGCTTAGATAACAAAAGAAAACAATCACTGACACACCCACAATTTGAAGCTGAATCGTAGATGATCCCCTGTGCAGAAAACTTCCAAACCATAAGCTGTTTCATACACTCACACAGAAGGCTTACAAGCATTACATCATTCAACTCTTTATCATGCACGCAGTCTCCCACTTCCTCCTTTCCAATACTTCTTTCAGTCTATCAGTCCATCCCTTTTCAGGTATACCTCTTCTCCTTCTCTTGATCGTAAGAGCTTGAAGCACAAGTGCTCGTCGTCCTCCTCGTCTTTGCTCGTCCTGCAAACTCTTTTCTCAAACCTATTAATCTTCCCAAATGACCAAACTACCTCAAAACACTGATCCGATGTTCCATCTACACAAATCTTTTCAGTAGTCCATTCACTATTCCAACCTTGACTTCAATAAATACTGCAAGTTTACTGCAATTATTATTGCTTTTGCCTACTCTATGACTCACTTATTCTCTCATCCTACAACCATCCGAAACCTTTATTTCCAAATATACTGTATGTAAAGCTTACTAATTTTAATCTTTCACTGTTAATACTAACATTCGCTACTCCATCGTCTTGTTCCCATTTACCAACAAAACCTTCTTTCTCACGATTGCTCCCAACTTCCTCTTATAGCAAATACTTTCAAAACTTTCAATGGCTTGGTTTTTATTCCATATCCCCTTTCTATTCACTAGCAAGAATGGGTCGCCCCCAAATATCAACCGTTCCACAATTAGTTCGCGACATGCCTTCACGTCACGCCTGATTACATATTTACTGAATGAAATGGTTTCCAAAAGTCACTTTCATTATTATGAATAAACATCTAAAGAATCAATATGGTGTCTTCTGTTTTACCAAAGATTTCTGGTATAAACTTAAAGGTCGTGAACCATGTAAGAACCTCCTTTAGTAAAAAATTTAAAGAACAGATGCATTTTCAGTTACACAAATAGGCTAAGCCTAGTGAAGCTTAATCGCTTGTTCAAGTAAAATTAACGGCGACTAATCTCCAAAGACGAGAAAGGTCTGGGAAAAGAACAGAGAATTTTTCAGAGGTTAGTCCTTCTCATTTGAATAAAGAAGAGGCGCAATTAAGGTCTGTTGTCTTAAGAGAGGAAATTGCGTTTGAGAATGAGACGAATAAGGATCGGGGAATAAAAGCCCGGAATGAAATATGGACATTGTAATAAGGTTATTCAACACCCTTCCCTTACGAATTTGGATATCATAGCTGTTTTAAAGGAAAGATGCTTCAGACAACATTGCTTTTTCGTTTTGAAATTATTTGTTTATTCTCACTATTTTATGGACAGAACTGGTTTCAGTTTTAAACTTCCAAAAGAATTTCAAAACTGTTACCTTTATATTAGCTTTGAATTAACTATCCAAAGGCTAATACGCGAAATTTCAACTATACAGGCACACACATACTATATATACATGTATATGTACGTACAAACAAACACACACACACACGCACATATGTGTGTGTGTGTACGTGTGTGTGTGTGTGCGCACGCGCGTTTACATCAGACAGTTTACATAGCAGGGAGGGGCTCAAGGGATAGAGAAAAAAGGTCACTGCCATTTCATACATTAACTGCTCCATCATGGATGAATCCCATCTGCAGAAAGGGGAGGGAGAGAGAGAGAGAGAGAGAGAGAGAGAGAGAGAGAGAGAGAGAGAGAGAGAGAGAGAGAGAGAGACTCTGTGTGTACTTAATTAGAACTCAGGGTTATAGCCTGGCAAGAAAATGCATCTGTTCTTTAGATTTCCACCCACAGAAGTAAGTCTGCATTGTCGATGACTTTTTGCGTTACACAAGAAGTATTTGCAAATCTATAATCATGTCAGCAGTTTAAATTTTTGGTCCTAATGATTAAAATGAATACATTTTTTCCTAAACTTATTTTTTAAAAACAAAATCACTCATATCTACTGCCAGAGGAGGTTTAAAAGTATAAGAATGAAGGTTCAAAGTAAAATAAACCAGAATGGTTTCTTAATCCATATTGTTATTGTGAAACTATTGCTGTTACTTTACAAAAAAAGGGAAATCTAAATGAAAGGATCTCAATACGTTGAACTGACTCAGAATCTTCTTTCTTATTGTCATTCATCTTTAAGGATAATATTTTCCACCTCAGAATAATATGAAAGTTACAATCAAAGTGAGATCTTAGTTAAAGAAGTGACAAAATACTACTTCTACTAATAGTGATGACGATGATGATTATTTATTACTGTTGCTGTTGTTGTTGTTAAAGAAGTGACAAAATACTACTTCTACTAAGAGTGATGATGATAATGATTATTTATTATTGTTGCTGTAGTTTACTAGCTTCATACAACATCGGTTGAGTGAGAAAGCTTTGTTTCGTTTATGTTTCTGAACGATACAAGAATATTCTTTTACTTTCTTTTACACAAAGCACAATTTGGGCGACAAAAGCTTATGCTGGCCCTATTCAAAACAAAGTGCCAAAGATATCGTGAGTCTACTGATTGCTTGAATAAGAGAGAGAGAGAGGGGGAGAGGGAGAGAGAGAGAGAGAGAGACAGGAAGTAGTATAATAAAATCGAAATATACAACATCGCTTCAAATAGCGCGCTTTAAAAGCATAACCAGAAAAGAGAAGCCATCTATAGCACTAAGCCAGGAAAGCAAAACGCCCGAAAGCGCCAGCTTAATTTATATTCCGTAATCTTTCAAGCATCTCGGTCTGATTTACGATTTGGGCTGAAGCGATTTCACGCCCGGGGGTGGGGCGACGTCTGCATGTATCGTACCAGAACCGTCGGGTTATTCAACCGGTGAAATGGGCACTTTAAGCGTGATAACCTTTAAATGTTATGTCAGTCTCTCCTCTCCTGGCTCCTATCGCCCTGCACTTCCCTTCCGTGCGGATAGATGGCGTCCGAAAACATTTAGTTATGTATTTCACTTCTGTCGCTCACTGTACTTATGGGTGAGATAGCAAGCAAGAGTGCAAGCTATATGCATTAATTCTGTTTGGTTTTGCTTTCTATTTTGCCCTTACTTTTTTATTCCGTTCCTTTGAAAGTACTTTGCCGTGTCTCAAGTTTTTGGCGTCTTCCGATGTTTCCTGCCTGGTTTTTCCTTGTTTATTCGTTACAGATTCTCTCTCTCTCTCTCTCTCTCTCTCTCTCTCTCTCTCTCTCTCTCTCTCTCTCTCTCTCATAGACAACGACCATTTATAGCACTATGAATATCCCTTATCACGGAACTTAATTTGTTTATGTACAGAAAACACTCATCCACTGATTTGAATATTACTACCTTCAAGTCCCCAATTCTTGAGAAACCTACTTACCACTCATCACATTTTTTAGCAATTTGTCAGAGTTAGTCTCTTTATACTTATTCCAGCGGTCCTGTCCTTCATAGAATTACCGATTAAGGAATAGAACGGCAATTTAATTGAACGCTTTTCTCAAAGTCACTTGAATTACAGACCAAACTCTCTCGAGCATTCGTTTCCAATTCAGTTGAATGCCGTCCATTTAGGTTTGAGGGCTTCGCTCAGATTTCTCCTGTATTGTCGTATTGAGCCTCTTGACCATTCAAGGATGATTAGAGTCTTGGGCTGATAATACTTCAGAAAGCAAAGCTACAATGGGCACATCTCTAATATTATGAGGACTTCAAATTTATTATCGATTTTGACCGTTTTAACGATCAGGGGTGATTCACATCAATGGTAAAAAATGACGGTTCCACCAGATGTTTCAGCTTTGTCAAAGAAATGGGATGTAACGGTTAACTAGGCATTTTTAACAAGACCTCTCTTGGAACTAAGAAGTACGATGGTATCTTAGTTCTAAGATACCATCGTGCTCTAATATCATGGTTATTCCTAGAACTGCGATACCGTCGTCTCATTATGCATGATCCAAATATATTCCCGGAAGTTCCCGCTCCTTCCCATTACACCATTCAGTTGAAATGACTAATACATGGGGAATGCGCGCTCGCTCGTACACACGTTATTGTAACAACTACAGCAAAAAGCGCAGTAACCTAAAAGTTGAAATTTACCTAAAAAATAATACGTATCCTAATCTTTACATAAATTTTTGGAAGTGGCCATGAAAACGAAGACAGAGTTGATCGCTGATATTTTTATTTTTAATATCTAAAATTATTTTACGTATTTAATATGCTGCTTTTAGTCACAATAACATAAGTGAACTTTCAACAAGGTCAATGGAATGTGAACTCTTATAACATATTTACTTCTTAAATTATAAATCAATACACGTATTATACGGCATCTATCAATAACAAAACTCGTTCTCTCTCTCTCTCTCTCTCTCTCTCTCTCTCTCTCTCTCTCTCTCTCTCTCTCTCTCTCTCTCATATCTTGCATCACAAGTTGACGTTCGCTTGAATGTGAATAATGAATTACGCGTATCATCTGACGTGAAATCTTGTAAGTGCTGTGACTACTGTGGTATGACTTCAGCATTTTATCATCTTCACAAGTCTCCGTTATTAATGTGAGAGTTGACAGTGATTGAACTCGCTTAGGAAAAAACTGACAAATGTAGATAAACAGCCAATGTTGGCACCCGCACTTACACTTCATACTCTCTCTCTCTCTCTCTCTCTCTCTCTCTCTCTCTCTATATATATATATATATATATATATATATATATATATATATATATATATATATATATATATATATATATATATATAAATGTGTGTGTGTTTGTGTGTGTGTATGTATATATATACTGTATATATGTATATATATATATATATATATATATATATATATATATATATATATATACACATGACTGTATATGTACATCTGTATGTGCGTATATATGTACTTTTAGAATCCAGTGGCTAACTCTGACAGATATACATGTAATTATAACAACCACAATGACCTCTTAACTGTTCACTTGCTTCACATTTCTTTAACACAATTACCACTAAGAAGCCGTTCATCCGTAATACAGAACAAATTAAGAAACCCCAACTTCCAGTCTATTAAAAGTGATAAAAATTACTTTTCAAACACTCACCCAGTTGCACTAATCAACTATAACTTCATGATTCAAAAGTCCTTGAAACCGAACACAAATCGGTCCTTACCTGCAAAGAAAAAAGTAAAAATTAAATCTTGTTTTAACAGTTACAATGAGAGACATAACGGACTGCAATAACTGACTACCAAAGTACCTTCATTCTGTAACATGAATTAGATTACCAACTTTTCCTTTTTTACACCAAATAATGTTCTCTGGCCATAAAAATCTGTATTTCATCAAGACACAAGTCGGTGAAAATAGCATTAACCGACAACTGAGGAATGTATTTCTTCGTTATCTGTAATAATAATAATAATATAATAATAAATAATAATAATAATAATAATAATAATAATAATAATAATAATAATTTCATTATTACAATGCAAATATAAGTAATCAAGGGAGGGAGAGCGAAAGATGGTGTTATAGTTACTGGGTATATCATTATTAATATAAAAGATTCATTGACAGTTACAGGATGAAAGTCTAAAACAAAAATGAACTTTGGCCAAACTGTTGCTAAGGGCGATATATTTTGCTTTCACTATCATCATCTCTCTCTGACTATGGCTGCGAACTACGGAATTTTAGGACAATAGTAGATTTCATGACCTAAAACATGTCATCACTCAGAAAAAAGACTTCTATATTACTGCTATTACTATTAATTATAAAAATCGACATACTATTAATAACTATGAATAAATAGAATAACATCACCATGAAATGTTCAGTTAGAAAAAAATCCATGACCAAAATTACAATTACCATAAAAATTATTACACACAAATAAAACGATTTGAGGGTAGGAGACTCGCATGGAGCAATTAATATGTGTAAAAATAAATAATTTGAAATATTCTTAATAATAACCTCTAATAATAATTATTTTCAGGGGCCATGGACGAGTTATTGCATGCAAAATTAAACGCTTATGAATGATATTTCCCAGGGGACCACTGAAAGCAATTTCAAGTCCCCTCGCCGAACAGGTGTGGAGCGGTGATGAGTCCCGCTAGTACTATGAATTCCCTCGATTTTTAGTTTCTATGAAAGAAAACTACCGAAATGGCTATTTGTCTGTCGGTTCGCACTTTTTCTCTCCGCCCTCAGATCTTAAAAACTACTGAGGCTAGAGGGCTGCAAATTGGTATGTTGATCATCCACGCCCCGATCATCGAACATACCAAATTACAGCCCTCTAGCCTCAGTAGTTTTCATTTTATCTAACGTTAAAGTTACCATGATCGTGCATCTGGCACCGCTATAGGTGCCAACAACACAGGCCACCAACGGGTCGTGCCTGAAAGTTTCATGGGCCGCTGCTGAAAGCTTCATGGGCCATGGCTGAGAGTTTCATACGGCATTACATGCTGTACAGAAAACTCGATTGTGCCGAGGAAACTTCGGAGCATTGTTAACTTGTTTTCTTATGTAATCAAATAAGGAGCAAGTCATCCTTGAGCGAGGCAGTTCAATGCATACTTAAGTAAGGATGGCTACATAAGGGCGTATGCGCCTTTCGGTGCTAAAATGACTGGCATACGGAATATAATTCAGAATGTGAGAAGGACCAAGGATAGAGAGTGATAAAAAAGGCAGAGCCAATAAGGCTTGGGAGAATAGCAGAAACACTTGAGCGCATTTACAGATATGTCATGAATATTTACAAAAATCAGATGCACAAACAAATGGTTTCCGTGTATTTGTTTAAAATGATTCCAAAAAAAGACTTTTCATAATATAAACTCTATTTCGGAATTTTTATATAACACACAGCAATATATAACATATGGCAAGTTGAGAGGCAAGCAGTCTTTGAGTAAAATGTTAGTAAAAGTCCAATTTCGCGCCACGACAAGAAATAAAAGGACTAGACTCCTGCAATTTGGGAACCACCACAGAACAGAGAGAGAGAGAGAGAGAGAGAGAGAGAGAGAGAGAGAGAGAGAGAGAGAGAGAGAGAGAGAGAACTACTTTAAAGACATTTACAAGAGAATAAATAAAACAAGTTCAACAGCGTTCTTACCTTGACGTGTAGGCATAGGCCCAGGTCAGGTAGAAGAAGGAATAAAATCGCATCTGTGTATTTGCAAAAGGCTTTCCACAAATATACAGAGGCAAGAGTTCTCATGCTTGTGCCATGCGGTTCCCCTTGTAAATACGGGAGCTTATTTGGCGGAAAACTTTTGAGAGCAGAGGAGCACAATTCAGTGTGTGCGGAAATGATACGGAAAACTTTTGAGAGCGGAGGAGCACAATTCAGTGTGCGGAAAGGATGCGGAAAACTTTTGAGAGCGGAGGAGCACAATTCAGTGTGCGGATAAGGTGTGGAAAACTTTTGAGAGCGGAGGAGCACAATTCAGTGTGTGCGGAAAAGATGCGGAAAACTTTTGAGAGAGGGGAGCGCAATTCAGTGTGTGTGCGGAAAAGATGCGGAAAACTTTTGAGAGCGGAGGAGCGCAATTCAGTGTGCGAAAAGGATAAGACGAATTGTGACTGCCGCTGGAGCGGCAGAAATTTATGGTTCGTAAATAAAAATTGCTCACCGGAATTTACCGCTGGCTGGGTGGGTGGGCGGGTGGGTGGGCTAACAGTTGCTGTTTGGGCTTTGCAACGAAGGCAGCCAGCTTGGATTGGTTTTAGGTAAAAAAAAAATAAATAAATGAATAAATAAAAGTATTTCTATTAGACAAAATAATGCAACTGAATATTTAATATTTGCCAACGGCATTAAAACAATATTACATTACTTGACCCCAAATAAATTATATAATTTGATCTCTGCTTACAATTAACATTCTTCCACGTTAAGTAACATATATAAAATGAATATGGCTGAACATGGTAAACACATTCGCAATATATAATTTCACCAAGAAATTTACACAAACCAACCCAAAATGTCCAGAAAAAGAAAAGCAAACTAAAGGTGGCGTAAGAAAACAATAGGTTTAAGCAATGAAGAAAATACGAGTCTAACCGGATGGGGAACACTTCATTTTTCTTGAGGAGTGAGTCTCTTCCTCCAAGCTGATCTTCTATGAGAGGAAAGTCATAGCTGTGAAAAATAAAAGCCAGTAAGATGCTTTACTTTCCCACAATCCGATAAAATTTAAAAAAGGCATGAGGGTCCTGCTGCAGGAAGTTTCATGATAATGTTAAATGTTCAATGTCACTTCATAAAATGGAATGGAAGTGCAGTAAAATAGAACCGCAAATAAAGAAACGTTCGGTGTTCTCTGTGAGTTTTATAATCCACGCGAGATATCAAATATACTAACCTAAAAATTTAATTTTTTTTTATTTCTTTATCAGTTTGCCAATTCCGTCTCCATTTCTCTTTGCCCACTGCAACATCAGATACTTGCAATCATGATTCACACTAGTCACGTCTGCCTCGATTTTAATTTCTGACCAAAAGTTTTCCGGATTAGTTTCTAACTTTGAAAAAGTTGGCGATACTGCATCGTTTCACCGTTTGCACTGAACACGTGCCATACTTTTACACAGAATTAATTGTTTTACTTTTAAAACGGAAAAATAGTTCAGGTTAAAAACTTTCGAATTAGATATGAAGTTTTAAACTGTGCCTTTCTCCTACTCCCTTCCTAGTTTTCTGTCTGCAAGCGCGCGTGGGTGCGTGTGGTGCTTGGTAAGATGTTTCACTTGTTCATAACAATATTTTCTGGATGAGTAGTAACTGTAATGTTAAAGCAATTTTAATCGTAGGGTGGGTTTTGATCACAAGTTCATGAATTCTCTCTCTCTCTCTCTCTCTCTCTCTCTCTCACTCACTCGTGACAAGTGAACGTTGTAAATTAAAAGTTACTGTAGAAACGTGAAACGGTTTATTCATTTCTGGCGGATGAACTGTTTGCAGAAACATGACCTTGTTTTTGATCCTTTAAAACCTACTATTTCATGTCTCCTGTGTCCTTGCTCTATTTGTAAAGAACGCTACTTTTGACGCCATAAATCTAAGCCAATGTGTTTATACGAAGTTATGTTTGCTCAGTATAAAAGCGTGAAAGGAAAGATTTACTTCGCAAGGCATCTTGTGACACAGAATGTGTGAAGTTCTTTAATTCAAATGTCATTTTTTACAAATATTTAACACGCATTCTGACATATAACTAAAGAAGAGTAATACGACAGAGTTGCAGTTCAACAGTAATGACTACCCAGATCCCAAGTTTTAGACAACTTCGTGTGAAAATCATGTGAAAATGTCGATACCTACACCTGTTACTTTAGGTGGAGGAAGCACGGATACCATCCGGTAACGAACAATTACAAATGCTATGTTGAATATCCACCATGTATTAAGCACAAATTTTTTTTGCAATCAGTTTTTTATATATTTTGCATTTTTGTGCTTAGTGGAAGCTTGAATTTCAAGTCAATGGTCCCTGTGGGCTTGTTCCATATAAATAGGGTTCATCTTCTGAATAATAATAAGAATAGTGAAAATTTTCCCATTCAGCATAAATAGAAAACTACGAGTTAGAGTAAATAAGGACAAATTTAACATCTGTATAACAAAAATTAACAATAAATTAATTTGTCAAAATCCAAAAAATCTTTAGAATCTTCTACGTAAAAGATTTCAGTAAGAGAAGATAAGACTACTAATAGATGAAAAGTGTTTTCTTATACAAACGACAATGAATGAAAATCAAAACAGTAATAAATAATAAAAAAAATTGCCGTGGAAAGCAAATCTGGAGAATGATCCCGGTCTGAGCAATCAAAAGTTTCAATACCTGTGGGCAAATAGACACCATTCGATTCACCCGAAAAGAAATTAACCCCTTAAATAAGGTCAATTTGGCAGTTTTCCCATACACTGAATAAAGCTACATTGCTTGCATTACTCTCAAATCACCCTCTGCAGGGTACACTTAACAATCCGAGATTTTAATCAACGTAACTGGCAAAATAGTCGGCATTTGAATTGTTCCAGCAATTTATCGTCGACTCTTGAAATAAGCAGAGGTGCATAAACTATCCATGAGACCCAATCAGCCGTACAATAGACGTATTGGCAATTTTGAGAGCCAGCTGTCCAATAAAGGAATAACCCGAATCAAGTTCATGCAATTTACAGCTCCAATGAAAAGCCAGGATTTTCCAATTGCAGGAGAGCACGCAAGAAAGAAAAAAAATCCTTCGCGTCAATTCACCAGGGGGGAGCTTTTGGAGTTCTCAGTCCAGACAAAAAGCGATAGTGAAAGCGAGGCTGCAATGGTGTGAATGAGAGAGAGAGAGAGAGAGAGAGAGAGAGAGAGAGAGAGAGAGAGAGAGAGAGAGAGAGAGAGAGAGATGCCATGCCATTCTGAAGTATTATAAATGAAGTGCTAATGGCTTTATTTTCTTTCATTTACACTTACTTCGATTTTTTTATTATTTCCTTTTGTGTTCTGACATTTCTTAGAACGCCACTTGTTTTTTGATTGTTAGTTAAAATGAAAACTAAATCATATCATTATACCTCCATGTCTTAATATACATGAGCATTTGTAAATTTACGGACTATTATATAAAATATATAAAATTCAAGAAAGTTCTAGGTGATTGTCCGAAGGAATAGGAATATGCAAGAATAAAAAAAAATAAATGTTTATTACCCAAAACTAATCAAAGTGTATATCCTGACTGGAAATTCTGCTGTTTAATTCATTTTAGCAAATGTAGCCTGATTTTTCCGTTACATACATAAAAAATTGAGTTATCTACTTTTATTTTGACTGAAAGGTTGTCAGTGACTGCCAATCACCATCATTCATTATCTGACATGAGTGATAAAAACATATTCTCTTTTTTGTTCCGTGAAATGAAGTTCTGGTAAAAATATTCGAAATCTTGCGGGAGGAACTGACATACGAAAACTATCCAATCTCTTAGTACAAAAACAAGACACAATACGTGCACAATTCCTTTTTCTGTTGCTCTTGGAAAAGAATAATAATTTAAAGATTCAGTGACTACAGATTTTTTCAAATACCTCAGCAGGTTTTGGGGAAGAAAATTTTGAGAGAGAGAGAGAGAGAGAGAGAGAGAGAGAGAGAGAGAGAGAGAGAGAGAGAGAGAGAGAGAAATTATTTTTCTACAACATGCACTTATAAATATAATCATTTAACAAGAATATATCTCATTACATCGACCTCAAGCAAAGCGTATTATGAGATAAAAGAGGGACAGCAAATAATATGGATATAGTAATGAGATAAGTAAAGTTGTAGGAATCAGATTGCTGGAGCATCAAATGAGGAAGGGAGATGAAGCAAAGCGCAACAGTCAATTAAAACACTTTAGGAAAGAAATGGCACGTGTCTACATGTGATACATGAGAAGCATGTATATTTTCCAATATTCTGTGTTTTGTTAATTCCAGTCAACCTTCTCATTGTCTTGCATATTTCATCGACGTTTATATATATATATATATATATATATATATATATATATATATATATATATATATATATATATATATATATATTTCTCATCATCTTTAATTATCATGTGTGTGTACGTGCATATGCACTGGTATTCTATAGCTGGCGATGCTTTTTAATGGGTCAATTTAAAATGTTGATATTGGCTCAGTCTTTTACCAGTGACCATTAAAATTGGCAATGTGATATTTATAACAATTTAATTACATATGTACATACATATACATACAGAATATATTTCAGTATATAAACATACATATATGTATATATATATAAATATAATATATACATACTGTATATTTATTATGTATGTATGTATATATGTATATATATATATACATATATATATGTATATGTATTATGTATATAAACGGAAGTCTATAAATGGCAATAAAAAGTTATATCATGCAATTCACTACTAAAATTCGCTCGCCAGCACATGGCTCTCCGCAGATGAATGTCATGGGTGAAACCTAGTCATTTGATTAAATCGACATTTTCATAATTTAAAACTATGAAGAGCCATAATTTATTGCCGAAAATCAAATTATACTGCTATGGAATGCTATCATGAACGTGTTTATGTCAGAATTTTATTTTATGATACTTAGTACGAAGGAAATAATAGTAATAAAGGGATTAATCCCTGCAATAAATGAGTGGGGGAATAGTTGAATAATTAAATTAAAAATGAAAAAGGATAAACTCTTGAATTCTCGCAACTTGTCAGTATAATTTTTGCATCAAATTTCAAAAAGACTGTATTCTTCTACTTTCGTTTTCTACTTCCTTCAATTTTTCTGTTTGTTCATTCTATGTCTGTGTATGTCCTTTAGGGTGTATTAGGATGGGTAGGAAGACGAAGATAAAGACGAGAGAAATGTAATATCACGAGAAACAATAAAAAAAAATTATGGCCGGTCGCAGAATACTACTTCTCAGTAGCAAATGCTCTCAATTGCAAAATTCACAAAGTGTTTCACACGATCAGAAATCAAATTCCCGTAAGGAGTTCAAAACGCAATGTCTGCAAGTAAACACCTTCCAGATGCTACAGAGAATCATTGTCAAATAATCTGTATCATCTACATTTTGTAAATACCGACTGTTGGAACAACCGCATGGAAATTGTAGAACGCTTCATCGCACGTGACCATGGATTGTTCGTACGCCAAGAAGGCTTGGCTTGACTACAATTGATGGCCTCTCTGTGCCCGACATCAGCTGCGTTTCAAGAACATTATGAAATCTAATTATACAACCATGAGATGAAACCATGGAAAGGGGGATCAACGGGAAACGATGACTATACAAGGTCATAACAGAGAACCTCATGAGCATTTACTATCAAAACTAAGATTTACAATTAGGAAATGAATGACAATGGAAATTAAAAGCGGGACCCTATGCTTTGGAAAACGTAAAAGAATCATTTAAACATAGGAATGACGAGTATGAAAAATAAACTAATGTAATATTATCGAATTAAGAAGCACATTTAAATACTGACGATTAAAGCGGAATTTTGTTCGCGATAAAAATATAAGTACAATCCTTGGAGGATATATAAGGTTAGAGATTATCATCAAGCTTACTTAAAATAAAGCATGAAAACAAGAAGTAAATATTAATATGCAAAGTCAAGAACTGAAAGCAAGCCAAGAATAGGAGGAATAAGCAAATACTTGGCGAAGAAGGAAAATAAGGCTAGTGGACGTTCTGAGACTACGACGGTTAAAAAAACAAAAAAAAAACAAATATATACGCCTTTATGGAGAGAGCAATGAATTGAGGCAAGCGCTTCGACGCCAGCAAAGAAACAGGTGGCTATCATTTTTGAAAAGTCTAACCAATAAACTTGAGATAAAAAGGGGGAGGGGAAGATGGCAATGAATGGCACTTGAGATAATCAGTTCAATTAGGCTTAGAACATAAAGCTCGATCTAAATCAAAATATACACGTTTCTATTTTCCTTTTCTTATAGAGTGTATTCGTACTCAGATAGGGTTCATCTTCTGAATAATAATAATAATAATAATAATAATAATAATAATAATAATAATAATAATAATAATAATAATAATAGTAATATGTGGTAGGTATTACGTAACGGGCAAACGAGCTTAAAATTCAAAAGTGAAAAAAAAAAATTGCAAAGTCTTTCTGGTATTAATTAAGCTGACAGCAAATCATAATCTTAGTTGTAACATGGCACAGTGCCGTTTGGAATTAAGAATTCGTAGACGATAAAGCTATGAATTATATATTGGGAGTATAACAATAGCGCTGATGCACATAACTCTTATGATTATGCATTTTATCGACCACGTATTCACATTAATGAAAAAAGAATGATCAAAGAAGAAATAAATAAAAGCTCACCTCGACACAACGTGAAGAACTCCGTCTGCAGAAGTGCTATAAAAAGGTCACACGAGGACTTCGAATCTGAAAAGGAAAATAAATGTAGATAGCATTTCTCAAAAAATCTGTGTCGGGTATAAATTTGCTAACATGACTATTCGTAAGTTATAACCAATGAGGAATTTAATTTTTTTTTGTTCAACATTTCATTCACTGAGAGAGAGAGAGAGAGAGAGAGAGAGAGAGAGAGAGAGAGAGAGAGAGAGAGAGAGAGAGAGAGGGGGTGGGGCTAAATGAGAAAATTATATGTTCATTTCTTGACAATCTTTCCTAAAGCGGAAAACGCCTTTTCAACAATTTTTCTTTGAAAACAACGGCGCTACATAATACAACTAAAAAACAATTTTTTTTCAGGATTTCATCCATTACGTGTGTGTGTGTGTTTGAGAGAGAGAGAGAGAGGAGAGAGAGAGAGAGAGAGAGAGAGAGAGAGAGAGAGAGAGAGAGAGAGAGAGTGGTTAAAAGAGAAGATTTGTCTAAATTTTATATGGCAGGCTTTCCTTTCTTCTCCAACTGAAAGGTTCTCTCTTAGTGTAAATATCGAGTAAGCAAATATGAGATTAGCCACATCTACAAACATTCCCGTAAATTTACTTGTTTTTCTGATGTTAATATTGTATGTATCGTCTTTATTCCTGAACCTATCATTATCAATTTAATACAGTTCCTGTTTTCGTCTTCGTTATTCATCTTGTTACCCTTTACTCAATGGAATGCTCTATTGTCATTCAAGCAAAATATATGTCGTCGATATTTTAAGTATACAATGCAAATTCACCATCAGGTATCCCGACAGCATCGATATTGAAATGCTGATGATCAGTATGCGCAAGTTATTCTTAAAAAGATATCTTTCGATGAAGAGCAGTTACGTCATCAGAATTTCGGAGATTGAAAATTGAATGACGACTGTTTTCGCCCTCAGTGTCTCAAAGGATTAGGTAATTCCATACTTGACATCAATTTGTGTTCTCACTTCCATTCATACATCACAAAACCATTACATATTTATTTCCGTGAATGTTTACATGAACCTAAAAACCTCCGACAACTTCATTTTCTGTTATCTCTTAAAAAACGCGGTCATTCCGTTACAAATTAGTATCAAATCATATTACAAACAGTTTTGCGTAATAGACAGTTCTAAGGAAGAGCTTGTCAACATGGTTTTCTATGGAATTATAAAGATTTCCTTTGATTAAATGAAAATGTTTTGTGACCATAAAACTGAGACGTTAAAACGAGGTCGTGTAAGAAATTACTGGGCAGAGAGAGAGAGAGAGAGAGAGAGAGAGAGAGAGGGGAGAGGAAGCTTATTCTCCTTTATCAAGAGTTGCCTACCGCGGAACATAATCTTTTCAGGGACAAATAAAGAGATCAATTAGTCTCATCTTATCCAGTGTAGAAAAAGGGAAAGCAATTATGATAGCGATGGAATCAATTTTGCAGCATTATAGGATGCTGACAACAAAGCACAATGTTGAGGAGGATGTTTATCTAATTACGAAGCCTTCTTTCTCCCTTTTCTTGAACAGTCTAATTTTAATTGTTATTATCCAGTCTCTCTCTCTCTCTCTCTCTCTCTCTCTCTCTCTCCTCCGGTAGTTTCCTGTAAGACTACGTTCAACCTCGTTTCATCCTATCAAATTTAGAGACGCAAAAAACTTTTATACTTAATCAGAGAACATTTCGCCGGAAGCAGGTCTTAATTAGGACGAATAAACTTTTATTTTTCCTTCTCCAAAAGTAAAGAAAAGAGCTTTGCAATAGGAGGGGTTTACCTAACTTCAGCGTTAAAGGATTCTAGAAAAAATAAACTTGATCACATGTCTCTATGCTGAGATGTTTAGATGAGCAACCAAAATATTTGGCATTACAAATCACTTTAGCTTTCGTAAATTAGCGACCTTTCTCCCTTCGACCAAACCAAACATAGCACCTTACATTGTTCCGATGGTTCATATTATCAATGAACATTTTACGTTCAGAAAATTTTAGAAAAATTAGGATTCATCTTAAAAAGGAAATTAATGAAAATTTCATAACAAAAATTGTATCGATGTTAATATATAACATTTCCTGCTTGCTGTAAAAATATTTATACTTTGCACTTCATTTCTTAAAGATGAAATACACAGTGGAATTCTTTTTTTTTAATCTAGATGACAATGACTGATTTACCTTCAGAATATAGCAGTTCTTTCAGAAATATTCTTTAATCTAAACACAAACATCGCTCAAAAACTCTTAAATTCTGCAAAACCTCCACAGTGATTCTAAAAAAGCACGAAGCATGAACGAAAAGAAACTACGGTCCTTAAAATTTTCCACCAAGGAAACTGACATCTAAACGTTGGAACCCCCAGGCAACTGTAGGAGATAAATCAGGAGCAATGCACAATAAAAGCGAATTAAATTAGTGCAGAAAACACCAAGCACGCCGGCACACGTTCCTAGAGAGGATTAAGAAGAGCGGAAAAGAACAAATGACTTCAGTTGATCTTAAGAAATCAAATAAAATCTGTTATTGCTGCGGAGGAACCTTGGCGGTTTCTCAAGTGTGCAGCCTAACATATTCTAAGGTCAGGTTTGCAAGAACATTGAACCCGCGAAGATGACTCTCGTCAAATTTGGTAAAAGAATGATCATTTTGCATTAAATGCAAGCACATACGACATGCAATAGAATACGAATGACAATCTTCTTCATTAAAAAATAAAGTTTTTCCAACCGTTTTAGGGAAAAAATCATATAAGTAAGTCTTATAATATACTGATTGCCTATTTAATCACTGGGAAAGAAAAAAGACAGAAGAGTCATAGTAGGTATATATACAGTAGTGTACATGTACTGTATGTGTATGGCAGCTATGCACAAAGGGATTCTTTAAATTCAGCCTCTACCTTTCCTTCGTTGTAATACGCTGCTTTTTAAATTCTGCCTTGGAAGAGATAAATATTAATCCCTGTCTTGATCTGATTCTGTTTTGTTGACAATCTACGAAAAATGATCCGGTATGGGCTGTGATAAAAGTATATCACTGCTCAAGAAAGCAAATAAAAACATCACGTGTTCTTATACTGATGTACATTATTTTTCCAAGAGAGAGAGAGAGAGAGAGAGAGAGAGAAGAGAGAGAGAGAGAGAGAGAGAGAGAATCTGTGCCCACTTAATCCGAAAGTATGCTCTCAGCGCATTAAACGGATACCTGAATGCCAAAACTCGTTTGGCGTGTACAAGTGGGTGGATAAGGGTGAGGGTGGGGGGCAGGAAGGAGAGGCCCCTGAAAAATGCAAAGCTCGTGCCCAGTTGTAAGTGGGTATGTGAATAATGTATTTCATCATTTAACTTACCTGTTTTTTCACGTACTTCTTGGCATGAGAATAACGGGAGACGTCAGGAAAACAAATATATGTTCGTCATGTAGGAATGAATGGTTATTTTTAGTATCAATATATACTAATTAACCTAAATCGTGGAACTTTTCCTTAAGGTTACTGGCAGTCATTGACTGATAACTGCGAACCAACGTGTTGGAAATAACCAGCATAAATAATTGTGACAACCCCACGACAAGACCAAGTGACAGAACTGCAGACTTTTCTTTAAACATTTTGGACAATGTTATTTGAAATAACTGGGATACGTGAACTTGAAACGTACCTAATTTAACCAAAGTAAAGTTTGGCCTTCAAATACACAAAAAGTCATCAAAAGATTAAAAATAATATTTCTTTATACCTTTTAATAACTACGAGAAGAACAAGCTTTAGTCGCTTCCTGTTGTCAATTTTACCGTCATACTGAGGGCATTGGTCTAATTCCATTCCCGCTATGTCTTTTAAACCATCAGTGATTCTGAACCAAAAAAGCTAATGTATGAAATAAAAATCATAATAACAATGTGTGTATTGACAGACCACAAACCTCCCCCAAGTCAAAACACGTGAAACCCGAAGAGGGCTTCTATCTCTTTCAATATCGGACCAGTTATCGTTAGTTTCAACGCCTACCTCTGATATAATTTTCGGTAAAATACACAAACAACTTTTTATGTAATTCTAGAAAAAAGGTCCACAAAGAGGAAAAAAATACCAAACCAAAAAAAACTATTTAGCACAGGTAACAAACCTAATAAAAAACGAGGTAATGATCAAATTACTGAAATAATTCTTAATGTTTAAGTTTCTTGAAAATGGAACATTTGTGTGTAACACTGGTAAAAATCGACCAACAGACAAAGAAATCGTACAAATAATATAACTTCTCTTAGGAAAACTGGCTACATATTAAAAGTGTAAATATTCATCTTGACAACTACAATAGTTTTCTGTAGAGCTACAGATATCAGCTAACGTTTTTATTTTCCACACGGTCCCAGGCAGCCTTCTCTCTCTCTCTCTCTCTCTCTCTCACACACACACACACCCTGGCTATACTGTACTACTTGGTATTCAGTGCGCCATCTTCATGACATTTGAAATTCTCTGACGACACAGCAGAAGGTGTTCTCGTTCTTGGTAAACAACACACAAACAACACAAGCCATATTGTATCTTTTATCGCAAATAAACAATTTTTTTTTTTTCATCTTGAGAAATTTCATACATAACATCTGCAGTAAAAAAAAATCCTTCCGTCTATTTATTTTTCATTTCCTCCAACGAAGGAAGTGAAGAAAGAACAGGGATAACGAGAGGTTTAGATAGTTCCAAAAGGGAAAACATGGATTTGGCAAGGCATTCACGTTTTTCGGGACTCGTTTCCCCTTCAACTTTCGTCGCTTTCTTAGGTCAGGAAAACAATTTTTGGTAACGAATTCTTCGTATCCACATTAACTTTTAAAATATATGATTCCTGCTGTATTTACCTTTTACCTAATGGAAACATGTCAAAACGCGGATTATTATCTGGGCAGGGCATGATGTCAATGGCGATTATACAGGTCCTCATAACGAAGGCTGAGACTTACTTCATCGCAAGAACAGGCACACGGAGAATTTTGTACATTAAAATATATGTATATATATATATATATATAATATATATATATATATATATATATATATATATATATATATATATATATATATATAATTATATAAAGGTAGTTAGTAAAACGTATTAAGTAAGGCCTATCATGAGCAACACGCAATATAAAAACATAAAAACATTCTGAAATACTTTTCTGAAACAAAATTTTTTAAAAAACAAAATAAAAAAATTTTAAAATGATTAATTTAATATTTTCTGAAACAAAATAAAAAAAAACTAACTTTGAAGATTTTTTTTAGAACAGTTTTATAAATAACCGAAGGATACCTTCAAATCCCTTGGAAACGTGGCCTACAATTTTAAGCAGTTAGGATATGTAGAATAACGACGAAACACGCATACAGAGAGAGAGAGAGAGAGAGAGAGAGAGAGAGAGAGAGAGAGAGACCTAACCTTCCACACGAAAATTCAAAGAAACTTAGAAAATCTTAAGAAAATCCAAACGAATACGAGACATGTCCTGTGCGACAGCACACAATTAAAGGCAACATAGTCACTAATACTAAAATACAACAACGTTGTTGTTGTTTTCTTCCTGAAAGCAGACCGACGGAGGAAGCGCAGAGCAAAACAAACCGGACCACTGTTTTCGTCTTGCAACTGCTGCATCCCCATACCATGATTTATTCTAGCCAACTAACACGGCCTGCACTAATGACTTGGTGTCACACTCCCTTAGCCAACGAGAGGGAAATCGATACTGGAAAGAATTCTCAGAACACCTTTCCTTCACAACGAATATTCACAACTGTGATTTCCGCCAAACATCTGCGGCCTTCATAGGCTAAGCTTCATTTATTCTTCCCTATTAGACAATGTAATACCCAAATGGCATGCATAACTACATAAAGGAGTTTCTCCTTTAAATAACCTATTTGAAATGGGTTGAAGGCACATTACCTGAGTGGGGGGGGGCTGTTGATTTTGAATCTAAGTAACAAAAATGATTTCAACAATAATATAAGCAGCAGAGTCGAAACTGACCTTTATACCTTGATTTTTGAGAGGATTTGTTCACTGTCACCCTAGTTTGAACTCAAAAGAGAAGGATGTCTGATGAAAAGTTTTTATGAATAACGACATACCGTCGACATACTGATCAAGGATAGATTTATGCATATCAATAGAAACCAATAAAAGCTATAAAAAAATTCCAGAATTAAATCAATCACACGATCCTTTTCGAGTCGATTAGCTGTCCCTAGGAACCTATCTTCCAGAAGCAGCAACGCATTTTCGGTCTAAGACAATCGGGCAGAAATCCCATCCAATCTCCTTATAATTGCTTTTCCGAGTTCAAGACAAAAGGATTGCGAAAGCTATAATTCACAGGAAGCTCCTTTCTCAAAATCTGAATAATGATTCCTTGGATGGGTCTAAACGCCACGGGAAATGTAATAGAAGGAATCACGCGATTTCTGAATAGAAATTTAATCAAAATACGACTACTCCGAATCTCAGGCAAATAATGAATTGCCTTTGAAAAGACCAATATATCAAAATTATAAATCACGCGCTCTGCCTTATACGGCGTCCCATCAAGTTATCTACGCTGTTTCTGCAGTGTACTCAATGAAAGACTGTGGATGCACGCGTACTTCCGACAAGGTATTTCACCTGCATGTGCAGGTGGAACTATGTGTGTGTGTATTATGTTTGTATAATATATACATACATACATATATATACTGTTATATATATATATATATATATATATATACTATTATATATATATATATATATATATACTGTTATATATATATATATATATATATATATATATAATATATATAATATATATATAATATTGTTGATCTCGCCTCTCGAGATCGACAGGTTCTTTAAAATAAACAAGCAATTGGGCTGTAATGACTGTCGAGAGGTGACAAACAAAGGAGGGAGGAGCAGAACAAAACGAAAAAGTTACCTTAGAATTATTTTATTTACAAAGTTAAGTTATTTACATAATGTACAGTTGAGTAAAGGTTCAATTAGAATAAATAAAATGAACATTATACAAATGAATTAAACTCATTACAGCAGCAACAATCAAAACCAAAGAAAAATAAAACAGTCAGTACATAAATGAACATTAAAAAAAATTATCAAAAACATAGGCATGGGCAGTTCAACAAACATCACGAATAAACAACAGGTAGCATAAATAATATACTAGCGTAACTACAACATAATTAATAATCAAATAACACGAACAACACTCAAGCAGTATAAATAATATGATACCAAGGCGGTATAACAAAAAGAGCAGCATAAATAAATACAAAATAAAACCAGCACAAGGAACGGTATTAGCAGACGGACTCAATGGAGCCATCGAAATAGCCCAAGCTGCTCGACAGGAACACTGCAGGACAACTCCGACAGAGTCGAAACGACAACCATCTCGTCCTTAAGCACAGTGCTGACGTCCTCCTCCAGTACCGACGACCACGACAGAGCCGACACGGCAACCATCTCGTCCTCCAAGAAACGTACTGACGTCCTTCTCCATCTACGACGACCATGACAGAGCCGACACGGCAACCATCTCGTCCTCAAGAAACTCTCCGCTGCTCTGCTGCCGGGACCTGACTCGCAGGTACGGATACCTGCTGCTGCTACCCCATCGGACTCTCTGCTGCCCTCAACCTGACTCGTTGTTGCTACGAACCTGACTGACGCTGTCAAGCACTCCACGACAGACGTCAACTCACCAGCACGAAAAAAACACAAATAAAGGAGGCAACAATCCACCAAGGGAACAATCTACAAACGATTGTTCCTAACAAATATATATATATATATATCACATTACCATAGGTGAAAAATAAGAGACGGGGTGTAGGTCCTGCCGTTTCGACTTTGTTTCCAATGGCTTGGAAATCGAGTCGAAACCGGTCAGACCTACACCCGTGTCTTTTTTTTTTCCTTTATCTGTGGCAATGTGTGATAAATGAATCACGTAAAAGTGATTATAATTATATATATATATATATATATATATATATATATATATATATATATATATATATATATATATATATATATATATATAGTGTTATATATAATATATATATATATATATATATATATATAACTTCAGTGCAGTAGGCTTCCAAAGCATTAGCCTCATTACACGCGCACACAGGGAAGCTTATCAGATGTGCATCAAATAAAAAACACGTACTATGCCACTGTCCTCGACCTTACACGCTATATCGAGTTCCTAAACATAAGGGCACTTTCTTTCCAGTACCTTTACAACTCCAACAACTTCAGAGCTCTTCCTCTCCAACTCCCTTCTAACCATTACAGATTATCCCTTCTTTTTACTGACCTGTTCTCAATCAGATCCACTCTCTTACCTGCTCCACCAGTTTTCACTTATATGTATAACCACTTTTTTCATGTTTTCAATTCTTATTCCATGTACTATGGAAATCTTTACTTCTCAGTAGCTTCAATTTCTTTTTTTACTTACATGTATCACCTGAACTAACTTATTCCCAGAAGAGTGGCTCAGCAATCCCTCCATACATTCATACATTCCTCATTGATATTTACTCCCAAATACCTTTGCAAATTTAGAGCTCCGTTCTCCCAATTTTACTAACATTAGCTTTAGAAAAGGTTCTAGGGGAGATACGTAAAGACTACTATATATAACCCGAACATGGAAGTTACCTAACACTTGAAAAATGTCCAAAATGTTCATGCATTCGCATACTGGGGAATGCACACGTGTATGCACATACTTGCATTGACCTATGTAAGACTATATATATATATATGTATACATATATTCGTTGACCAAAGTGAAAACCATTTTAAATGATGAATGAAAGAATGGAAAGCGACCTGCTTTTCGAAAAAGGATTATAAAAATGAGAAGGAAGCCAAAATACACCGACAAATGAATGGAAATGAATAGGCATAATTAATGGAAATGAATATGCATTTAAAAGTAATTTACTGTGTCTTAAGAATGACATATGTGTTATACTTAACAATATAACTATTAGAAATAAGGATGAACTTCTAAGAGCAAAAATCGAAGTAAATCACAAAACTCTGTCTAAATTCTGACGTATCTGTAACCTTCTATGTACTAGACTACAGACTGGGACCCTCCTACTTCTGATACACATTGTAGAGCATAGCACAAAAGAACTGAAATCTTTTCGAACTTTATTAAAAAAGAAAAAGAAGAAGGGAAGAAGAAATAGCTAGATAAAAGGAATTAAAACAACCAAATCCTTTATTGATGATTTAAACCCGATCTCCTATTTTACTCTTATATAAGAAGCAGAAATTATGGTCAAATAATATCGCCCACATGGATGCCGGTTAGGAAATTATCTGGAAGAAAGATCGCTCCTTCAATTACGATGAATGATATTTAATTGCAATGGGAATGGGCCATGGGTACATATACATACACATAAACAGAGAGAGAGAGAGAGAGAGAGAGAGAGAGAGAGAGAGAGAGAGAGAGAGAGAGGGGGTTACAGGTATCTTTTCTAATTCCTGTATTATGAAATAACGCTTTCCGGGTGCCGTACCATAATCTCACAACGCATTATCAAACTGCTCTTTTTACTTCTTATTCAGCAGGTATGCTATTATACTCGTATAAGCAAATGATATTTTCCCTTCCTTCCTTTTTCTATATTTGTTATTCAAACCATTTAATCTCTGCCTAAAGTAAAACGACCCACCCAGCCGTTAAGTGGGTTTACCATGCAGTCGCTCAGCGTAAATAACTTAATTAAAACCAGTTGCAGAGTTGTGACCTACCTCAGTTGGAATACACCCCCTCCATTAATTGTCACTCTTATGCAAGTAGTGCCTTCCTCACCCCCCCACACATAAACCCATTACAACACGCAAGAACTCTACCCCTTCAGCCGACACCCACCCAACAGAAAATTACTAACCCATTGTTGGTATGGCAAAATCTGAAAAATCTTGGAAGCTGGACTCGATCACGGCAGACAGCAAGTGGAGAGAGAACTTGACGAAAGGGAAAGTGTGAATAAACAAGAAAAAATGCGAAAAAGTCTCTTCGGCGCAATCGAGTTTTCTGTATACAGAAACTCTCAGCCACGGCCCATGACACTCTCAGACGGCCGCACTGTTGCGTTGCCAGACGCACTATCATGGCTCACTTTAACCTTAAATAAAATAAAAACTACGGAGGCTAGAGGGCTGCAATTTGGTATGTTTGATGATTGGAGGGTGGATGATCAACATACCAATTTGCAGCCCTCTAACCTCTGTAGTTTTTTTAAGATCTGAGTGTGGACAGAAAAAGTGCGGACGGACAGACAAATAGCTATCTCAAGAGTTTTCTTTTACGGAAAACTGAAAGTAAGAAATAAATCACTTCTCAAAAAAGAGAATTATATTACAGCGCTAGGCGTCAAAAACAGCTACACATAAAAGACGAAACCTGACAATGTTATTGCTTCTAGTCACCTCGGCATCTCAAAAGTGACTCTTTTTGAGAATATACAAGAATTTGGAAAAATGAAATATCAATGGGATGAGTAAAAAATACCAGAATAAATATCAAGCGCGTGTGTTTGTGTTTTGTGTGTGTGTGTGTATATATAATATATATATGCATGTATACATGCATACAAGCGTTGTTCTTTGAAAATATAGCACTGCTGGCAGAGGGGTTTTATTATAGAAGCGCAGCACAAGGCATAGAAGGAGAAACAAACTTCACATTTGGTACGAATGAGTCTTGCTAAAACATTACAAATGAATGGAGGTAAACTCTTTTGGCAATTACACATAATATATTATTCATCATCATGACCGACATTAGGCTTAATGGATACCACATGATAAGAGCAAAGATATTCTTGGAAAACTGTTAAGAACACCAGACACGTGTCAGAAATTTGTTTGGGAGTTATGTGATTTTTATTTGGGCAGATAACTTAGTCTCTGCTGCAAATGTACGTCAGCAAAGGACTTTTTGACAGTGTAGTCGACAACACAGAAAAATAAAAGTGCTCTACAGAGAGAGTGATGAGAAAGGCTGACATTTAATCTGTCTATGGTCTGCGTAATACAAAAGCTATGTTAATTATATCTAAGCACACTGAAATGTTGAAAGTGCTTTATAACCTCGTTGTGGAGGGAAGGTTGTTTTTCTTTGAAAGGTTGGCTGCAAGTATAAAACCCACACTATTGTTCCATGACAGTAGTTGTGAAGAGTCATCAGAGATACAATACATTTGGAAACTTGGTGAACATTAAATACAATGCGATATTTGCAATGACGCCCCACTCGAATTTAATGAGATATATAACTTAAACATTCATATATTTTTAAGTATTGAATTGAAAGTAACATAATTCTAAGCGATAACTTAAAGGAAAAAAATCCGCACTGAAAACAATATGAATACGGTACTACTATGGCGCCATATACACAATTATTTTGTTCGGATGTCATACACAAGCAGAGACCGGTGTAAGGCGTGCTAGTAAAAGCTCATCTGTGAATAAAAAAGAGCATTACAGGTACAGCACCAGTTAGAACATTATCAAACCGAAAGTAGATAAAAGAAAAAAAAAAGGGACGAAAAAGTTGCGCAACTGTTCATTAGCAAGAGAGACAAAAAAGATTGGCTACAAGATACGTTTTATACCAAACGCGAGAGGAAATTGCCCGCTGCATTTTTGTGGAGGATAATAGAAACCAGAATGTGGAAAATTAGTTGTAATTTCGCTTGTAAAGAATTGAAATTTTTGCGGTACTTTCATTAAGGCGGTTTCTCTTCAGAAAAAAATGTGGCAACGTCCTAATTAGAAAGTATTTACGCATGATTTCGGTAGCAATATTTTATTAGTTTTTTACGGGCTAATGCTTTCGGACTTCATGCCTGTCAGAAGACTTCGAACAACTGTCCTTCAATGCAGGCACAGCAAAATGGACAAAATGAAAGAATACAAGACACATTAGACTGCGTTTTGCAATTGCTTAGCATTGTAAGGACGTGTTTACACTTCCGATTACTTTTTCTCGGCATTGTAAAATAACAAGTATGAGCCATATCAGATCAGAAAAGCGCATTTTTTTTCACCTGATTGTAAAAAAAATACACACACTAAGAAAATAATAATTATATCTGCAAATTCACTGCGACGAATTTAAGGATAATCGTAAGCAACCCTACAGTACATACATGGTAATGCAACGTCTTAACAACAAAATTCAGCAGGAGAAAACATGAATTAACAAAGTGCAGCCAGGAAAATTATTTTATATGCAATATATAAATCGTTATATACGTACGACTACAATCAACTTATACAAGAAATGTGTTTGTGTCATTTCTAATCAATCATTTTTTTGTATAATTACTAAACTATAATCGCTTTTGAAATATCTAAACTCTTACTCCTGTGAATACTATATGGGGAACTTGATACTTAGTGAACAAACCGGCAAAACAAAGTAAATCACATTACCTTTATTATACGGAATGAAAAAATCATTAAAGGAGAAAACAGTTTTATCGTACTATCTACCTTTGCTGACGTACATCTCCGTAATACCGTTTGGGGTATTAAAGTATTCTAGGAATAATGTGCACAAAGAGGGCCGAGAGCCACAAAAAGCTGGCCAAGAGCTTCAGAGGGCAATGCACAAACTTGTAGCTTACGCTAGATGTGAAGTGACTTCACAAGTAGTGTGCTGAAACAGGAAGTTTTGGATTTTTTTACGTAATGAACGCCACTATACGGTCAGCCACAGCAGATACCGGGAAAACGGACCCAAATTAGGCCGCTAACTCTCAGGCAGGTCTGGAAGAGCTGGAAATAAGTAAATTGTATTTATTTCTAAGACCAAAATACTGACGTACTGTGTAAGACCCAAATGCCGAGATATGGAGATAGACTTTCCCGATTTTCAGATACTCTGGGGAAAGTCTGAGGACTATCGGAAAAAAAGGCATTTGCCTTTGAAGTATTGCAGAAGTAAAGTCCCATCTGCTTAAGTCAGTCACAGTGAGGGTCAGCATCAACAGCTTCCTTGCTGAATAGTGTGTGCTGTATAACTAAAGCAATCGATGAAATCATTATACATGAAAATTTAGCTTAACTTTAGAAATACAAGTAAATGCCGCCACTAACGTTCTGTATGCCTGCGCATTTATAACTGCACAGTCGGCCTGTGCAGTTATAACTACGTTAATGTGAATAACCTGCACAGTTTTTCTCGCCTGAACAAATAGCTTATCTCAATCGATGAGCCTCAGGCCAAACTGCCTGCGCATGCGCATTTCAACGTTAATGAGGTGGGTGCAACTTTTTTGGCTCAGCATGTACCAGTCAAGAACACAGAGTTGACTGCTAATAAATTTAAGTGTTTATACCTAAACTGATGATATAACGGATCTACTTGCTTTTTAATAATTGATACGAATGTCAGAGTGATATATATTTATAATTTTGCCATTTTTCCACAGAAAAAAATAACTGAGTATAATGAAGGCTGGAAATGGTAGCATCACACCTGAATGTCTTGTAGATTTCACTGAAATCTATATAATTGAGAGTTTGCTTGAGCAAGTAAATTCCAAAGGCTATCTTGACAGATTAAGCCTATGTATGTTTATTCGTGGTTATAAACCATATATGCAGGCTAGTTTTTAAATGATAATAAATATTAATTATGGCGAAATAATGCAAAACAAGAATAGGCCTATAATGCGTCTATTCATGATTATGCATCATATATGAAACTCATTTTTAAAATGAGAAAAACGTAATATTAAATATTCTGATAAAAAAAAAAAACAGTATTAGACCATGGATGTTTATTCCATGTTCACATCCCATGTAAGCCAGTTTTGAAATGAAATTAGACTAATCAAGACACAAATGAAACAAAGGATAGTAAACTATAGATGTTCACTCGTTGTAACATCATAAAAAAATCATTCTTAAAATGAACACAAATCTCTATTAAGCATTTTAATGAAACAGAGAAAAACAACATTAGGGCTATACATGTCAAGTTTGAAATAAAAAAAATTACTAACCTAATTAACACAATTATCTTGCCCTGGAACTATTCCTTCATTCATAAAATATTCACTAAATAATATGAAAGTCCTTCGGGCCAAATTTAAACTCTTTTAACAAATTCACATGGGAGTATTGAATTCGGCTTCTCAGCCACTCGCTGTCAGCAAGCCAATTACAGCCAGAGCGTCGTGTGTTGAGGCCATGGCTGCTACGGAGAACTGAGGAAAAAGACTATCTTTAGTGGTGAAGATTTTTGCCTGCGCGGGCATAACTGAACGTTAGTGGCGGTCTTCACGGAAACAATTGCTACAAATGTCACATGGATACAGATCAGCAATACAGTAGTACTCGACACAAAACACAAACAATAATAATACAAACAATAATAATGAAGAAAAAGACAGCGAAGCAGAATGCGCTACATACTCTTGTATAATCACACTGCATCTAAAAGCTGCATAGATGACTATGAATCCTATCAATAATGTGCATCTCTCTATATGTCAAACGCGTGCCACTTAAATAATACATAACGGCACTCAAAGAGTAAACATATCAGAACCTTTGTTAATTCCCCGTTCATAATGCAGGCCGTTATTAGAAGGCCACCTTCATCACATGCAACCATCCTACGTCATGCGATAAGAGGGAATTACGAAACAAGAACGCCTCCTTCAGATGTAATCTCCAAGAACATGGTTCTAAAGTGGATGGCGCGCAGTAATGCAAAATGCCGGCAATGTATTCGAGTTAGTGTTACTTGCATGATACACAGACGAAGACACGAAAAGTAAAAATCTATGAATAACTGCCCTAGGTACATTCTGTTTTCTCCGTCATAATCATCTTAGCAACTTCAGGTTTCTCTTGATATATATATATATATATATATATATATATATATATATATATATATATATATATATATATAGAGAGAGAGAGAGAGAGAGAGAGAGAGAGAGAGAGAGAGAGAGAGAGAATATATCTTGGTTTAACCAGACCACTGAGCCCTGATTAACAGCTCTCCTAGGGCTGGCCATAAGGATTAGATTTATTTTACGTGGCTAAGAACCAACTGGTTACCTAGCAACGGGACCTACAGCTTATTGTAGAATCCGAACCACATTATACCGAGAAATGAATTTCTATCACCAGAAATAAATTCCACTAATTCTTCATTGGCCGGTCGGTGAGTCGAACGCTGGGCCAACAGCGTGCTAGCCGAGAGCTCTACCTACCACCACAATGAAGAACTAGAGACAGAGAGAGAGAGAGAGAGAGAGAGAGAATCAGGCCTTTCTATAAGAGATAAAAAATTGTTGAAATATCTTACTAGTCTGCACTCAAATGCAGAAAGACAAGACTTAGAGGGCAAAAAAACGAAATCTACTAATCAGTTATCACTGCGTTAATTATGTTATGTGATATAGCTATTAATCTACCATGCGATTACCAACTATAAGAAAGCGTATTATCATAGATTACACAGTCATGCTGTACGTAGTCTATACTTTACCGAACAAATAAGCAAGTCCGCGCTTAAAAACGGCACCGCATCACCAACAGGTCACAAATGTTCGGCAGATATTCTCTTACCTTCCTTTTTCTTTTAACCCAACCATCATCTACATATACTCAAATACCTAGGCCTACATGAATCAGCTACCCGTGTACTTCGCCCCCACTCTCCAAACTGGGACTAATTGCTCCACCTCCTGTCTTCCATTCACCCTTAGTATAGCCCTAACCTTGTTAACATCCACTTTCGACTTTCCCTATTATTATCAATATACTTTCAAACTCCTCATTCTTAGGAAATTCTCTTCTCTATCATTAGCTAACACTCAATCGTCAGCAATATACAGGTCACTGATGTTTATGTGGAGATAAAGTGAAAAAACTCAATTATATCAACCAGATAAAAAAAATCTCTCAATCAAAAACAATTATAAACCACAAAACTGTCAGTGACAGCAAAGCAGCGTTTTATAAGAGCACACCAAAATATCAATCACATGTATGTTTACGGAGAGATAAAATAAAAACATATATACTTAAACGTATCAATTCGAAATGAAAACATCGGAATAAAAATGTATATATAAAAAAAAAAACTTTATTTCTGGGGAAAAAAAGAACGCTATGCAAGAGCAATCCTTAACCCAAAATTTCGGATTAATTTCCTTTTACCCCAACGAATCCTGCAGTCGAATTCTCATATGTCCATTTGGTGAAACTCCAACGTTCCCAAAAATACGAGTCCTGTAACTGCCATTAATCCTCTCGGGAGAGAGAGAGAGAGAGAGAGAGAGAGAGAGAGAGAGAGAGAGAGAGAGAGAGAAGAAAAACAACCAGAAACATCAATAAGACCCAGGTGTATACGATTACCAAGAGATACGACCTACAATTCACTGTTACCCGCCGAACATTCATACGCATAATTCATGAGTACAATGAAGGTGCAATATTTTGCTAATGCTCTTCGTATTCAATCCTTTTATGATATTCCTGTTTGTATAAAACGCGTTAATACGGTTGATTTTTTAAATTACCTTTTTTATTATTCAGCATCAAAGAAGGCTGTTGAACCTGTGATAAATTCTCACATTACGTGTGAGGGATTAAACATATGAAAACTAATGCATAACAAGGGAGAAAAATCATTAAGTAATAAAATTTACACATCCTACAATCAAAGGATTGGCGTGTGAGGTCTAAGAAGACTTTGTCAGTGGTAAACGAATATTTTGCACAAACGACCAATCCTATCCTAGAGCCACGTACAATTCTCTCTCTCTCTCTCTCTCTCTCTCTCTCTCTCTCTCTCTCTCTCTCTCTACGTTTTCACTGCTACTCGCATTACGTCCCTTATCTATTTCCTTCGTTTCCGAAAATAAATATATATATATATATATATATATATATATATATATATATATATATATATATATATATATATATATCATAAATAATATATATATATATATATATATATATATATATATATATATATATATATATATATATATATATATATATATAATTTATGTATATAAGTTTTTTAATACGCGTGACTGTGTTTACGTGCATTTACTGCTAAAAGCGTACACAGCTATTTATGTGTTTTCAGCAAAAAATGAAAGAAGGGATAAATAAATATATTGCCAATACTGAAACAGGAGAGAAAAAAATAAACAGAGAATACAAAAATACTGATCAAGTCACAGGTATATAAAAATTAAAATTAAACCAAACATAGAAGAGCAACCAAGACAACCTCGGACAAACTGGATGAACCACCAAAGAGAGAGAGAGAGAGAGAGAGAGAGAGAGAGAGAGAGAGAGAGAGAGAGAGAGAGAGAGAGAGAGAGAGGCTCAGGGGAGAGAGATGTAACAAATGAACAGAGCAGTTGTTAATTTGCAGCAGTGCAACACGAGGAGCAAATTAGAGGGGCGTACTCAACTACATTCATTTTACAGCGGTTTGTTGGGAGAAATTCTGACCAGGGAAGGGGAATGAGAGGTAAGGGAAGAAGTAATAAATTCGAGAGGCTAAAAGGGGAGATACAGAGAAATGGAAATAATCAGCCATGAACATGGCCAATTGGCGTCAAAAGAGATGACTAAAATTTGAAGCAAATAATGGTAATTTGGCAAGTATTAAACAAACAGTTAAGGAGTTATACATTCACAGAACTAGTTGGGAAGAGAGAGAGAGAGAGAGAGAGAGAGAGAGAGAGAGAGAGAGAGAGAGAGAGAGAGAGAGAGAGAGTTTAGAATAAGACTGTATGTTCATACATAAACACGCACAACACTATATAGGCCTACATAGAGTGTCATATATATATATATATATATATATATATATATATATATATATATATATATATATATATATATATATATATATATATATATGTATATGTATATATATATATATATATATATATATATATATATATATATATGTATGTGTGTGTTTGTGTGTGTTTATGCAGTCCTATTCTGAACCTTTCTCTCTCTCTCTCTCTCTCTCTCTCTCTCTCTCTCTCTCTGAAACCTCTCTCTCTCTCGGAAATTCTGTGAATGTATAACTCTTAGCGGTTTGTTTAATATTTGTAAATTACCATTATTTTCTTCAAATTTTACTATTCTTAAGTGGATATATATATATATATATATATATATA
Organism: Macrobrachium rosenbergii; assembly: GCF_040412425.1. Taxonomy (NCBI): domain Eukaryota; kingdom Metazoa; phylum Arthropoda; class Malacostraca; order Decapoda; family Palaemonidae; genus Macrobrachium; species Macrobrachium rosenbergii. Next base: position 25,359,977 of record NC_089757.1, read on the forward strand.
TATATATATATATATATATATATATATATATATATATATATATATATATATATTCCACTTAAATATTTTTTCCCAAACATACCAACACCTAAATTCCCATCAGCATCTGTACCAATTATAACCATTACCCACGCCTTTCCAACAATTATACACCAAAATGAACCTATAATTCCATCAAATCTTTAAACGCTTTCCTTGTCACTCATATTTCTTATTGCAGTGTACCTACGTATATAAGACAACAACGCCAAAGAAATTCTTGCACAGGAGGAAATCGTCGCTGGATCCAAAACAATACTTGTTCAGGAAGCTGTGTATGTCAGAGATCAATTCTTTGGTAGCGCCTCCTAGTTTTATCTGTGACCTGTATTCCTGGTCAGATTTGCTGTTCTCAGGAGCCTTCCTTACGTTAAAGCTCAGTGTTAACCTTTTAATTCCTGCAAACAAGGTCGAAGTTCCTCTTCAATTTTTCAGAAGTATATCAAATTAATGCTGGATAAATTTGTAATCATCAGTCATTTCGACTATACATAAAAAAAAACCTGAATGTGCATTTTCATTCCCTTGTCTTCCTTTGTCTTCCTGTCCTTACTATAGATAAAATCCTAGACGTAGTGAATCTTTGTGCCACTCTTAATGTGATGTAAAAAAAGTCATTACCCTTTGACATAACTTTGCAGAGCCTATACTTCCCCTTTTCAAATATTTAAGTTGCACTTCACTTCAACAGTTTTTTAATGTTATTTCTTTTAATGTTATCTCCATTCCCATAGCATGCATTAATTACATCAAAAACTACTTAAGGCACGAAAAGCTTTCCCTCGCCTTTTACTCAACTACCTTGAGAGCCTTTCATGTTGAGCACACTATCCACAAAATCTTGTTGGTTTCAACAATCGCAAAAACCTCCCATCATCTGACGTCACTGACCAATAATTCCTACAATCTCCTCACTGAAACTAATTTCAGTGGCAAAAGTAAGTATAGCTTAGTTTTACCAGACCACTGAGCTGATTAACAGCTCTCCTGGGGCTGGCCCGAAGGATTAGACTTATTTTACGTGGCTAAGAACCAATTGGTTACTTAGCAACGGGACCTACAGCTTATTGTGGAATCCGAACCACATTATAGCGAGAAATGAATTTCTATCACCAGAAATAAATTCCTCTAACTCTTCATCAGCCGGCGGCGGGAATCGAACTCCGGCCCATCGAATGACGGTCTGAAGCTCAACCAACTCGGCCAACAAAGGGCTTAATTTCAGTGGCAGTCTCTATTAAATACTGGGAGATAAAAAATGCTGCAATTCTAACAAAACACAAATACATAAAAAACAAGAGCATAAAGTCATCATAACGCTGTCGTTATCCTGGTGTTTTACGAGGTACCAGTTGAGTGGAATGATACTGATCTCTTCATAAATGTTCATGCAACTACTTTGATACAAAGCGAATGCCTAAATGACCATTTGCATAATTAATATTCTCAATTTCGTTTTCAGAATAATCGTACAAACGACACTTTATAATTTTTCAAGTTTATTTAAGCGAATGTTGTCGCTTTCTAACTCATAATTTAAATAATTTGATTCACAGCTGGTATATATATGAGTGGATAAAAGCTGATGTGTTATATAGCATAACAGAATGACGCCTAATTATCATTTCCTTTTTATTCTCTATTAAAACGATGTTTAAGGAGTACAGTCAAATACATTATACATAGGATGATGCACCGTAATTCGTTTGAGAAGAGCCATATCCCAGCTTTATCGCATGACTTCTTTTGCTTCTTTTCTACTTCCAATGTCCACTTCCATTTGCTTTTAAGAAAACCTCTTAATCTCAACAGCCTTTATTTTCTTCCCATCAAATAAAAGGCGGAGTTCTAAACAAAATGCTGATGGATTTCGGGTTTACAAATAAAGATTTTTCTTTCGTATTACTATTAATTCCCGACTCTGCATACTTTTTCCATTATCCCGCGCCATGTAAATTTCCAAAAAACCATTTGTCATCTGAAAATTCAATTTACCCGCCATGTAAATTTCCAAAAAATCATTTGTCATTTGAAAATTCAATTTAATCTCAAACGCCATCAACCTGAAACATAAATGCTCCCTTTAGCATTCCGCCCGTTCGTAAGAAAAATGAAATTCATCACTTCTCTTCCGAAATGTTCATGTGATTTAGTTCCTCCTTTGAATGCTCGTCATTGATATTTCATGGATGGATATTTTACACATATGATACTCTATGTTGGTAGGTAGGAGCCCTGAAGTCCTGAACAGGCTCCTAACCACTTTCACACCCTACCACACTCAAGGCCTGATGACAAGAGCCAACTAACCACAAACTAAACGAATCGGATACCAGTCAATATTTTTCGAATTATAATAATTATTATCATTATATTATTAGGTAACATTTAAATGTCGGGTAGCAAAACGCTTTATCTCCACTGCATTCCACTGGAATTCTAGTTTTTAACTGTATATATTGGGCATAACATAACTTGAAAAATAAGCCTTCACATGTAAGGTACTCGCTTCTGAAAGGCTTGTTAGGCATCTATACATGTATAAATTGTTTTCGTTTCTTGGAGGTATCATAAGTTGAACATTTAAAGATTCCTACGAAAAATACTGAGATTGTAAAAACTGAAAGCATATAAATTTAATAGGTTTAAAAAATTTAATTGCTCTCTGATTTTCATACTCTCAACTTTTGATATCTCCAACTAATAAAAATGGTTCAGACATTTATAGATACTTAACACGAATACCATTTAGAGGCTAGTACCCAACATATGAAAACCACGGTAAGTCTCAGTCTGGCAAAGGAACTCATCCCTAATTAAAATATATGTAAAATGCATGTACTGTACACGTGTCAACAAATTTAGTATACAAAAGCTACACGTAAATATTCTTTAGTGCGATTATTACAGAAAAAAAAAATTCCCATTTGAAATTTCCATCACAACGAGATCTCCGTGACTCGAGCGCTGCCATTACCTTTCCGTGCTGTTTCCATGAAACAAATCTGCAAAGCCTTCGCAAACGACCAAAGATCTTTCAGGTGTAAAATGGTCATTACCTAGTCCCCCCACCACAATCCCCACCTACTCTCACATATGGACCATCACAACACTTTTTATTTATCGACGACATAAAGCGGATTTACTTGCAGCTTTGAGTTATGCTTTTTTATTTATTGAAAGAAATGAGATGCGCGAATGATTTGTGACAAACATAAGTGACACCTGGGAGTTCAAATACAGCGATCTGGGGGAACAGTTCGAGGCCGAAATTTATGCATTTTTACCTCAGATATAAACATTTTATATATTAAATATATATATATATATATATATATATATATATATATATATATATATATATATATATATATATATATATATATATACATATACTACATATACGCCTTACCCTCAAGTTTAAGTTGTGGCAAGAAAGGTAGAGCTTTTGTTTCCCAGTAAGTACCAGAAACAAAAGAACCTGTGACCTTTCCACAGACCCTTTCGTCTGCTGGTACCCATCCGCAGCTGCGTCGACCCGTTGGTTGGGCTGGTCGGAATCAAACCACGGACCTTGCTACCGCAAGTCTATAACTTAAGTTTAAATGCATAAATTTCACCCACGCGCACTAGATCTGTTGTCCAAATTAGCTGCGGATGAATTCTTGGTATTGTTTATGGGAGTCATAAATTATATGCATCGGAATAAATAAAGGAAATGACTCAAGTTGAAGGCAAATGTATTGTCTTTTATGTCGACGACAAATACGTTAAGATGGTTCATATGAGAGGGGGGAGAGTGGGGAGGAGGTCATGACCACTTGAGACATGGAAAATGTTTTATTTTATCTTTAGTAATAGTAATATCTTGGCACCTCTCTTAGTCGTACCTGTTGAAGGTTTCTTCATATTTTTACAAGAAATCTCACTCTTATGGAAGTTACTCGAACATTCAACATATGGTTATGAATATCTCGATGCAACTTGCACACCTCTGGGCGAGCCTATGAAAGAACATGTTCCAGTGGCTGGAAGTGAAATGATTACTTGTTTTGTTTAACCTTCCCTCAATAAAAAAAATAATCAACAGGTAAAATAAAGTTATTCTACAAAACTTTATACAATTTATGTTTATTCTTCAGGTACGTACGCGAATCTTAGTAAATATTAATTCACCCGTTAGTTTAATTTCAACTATTATACGACTTTTGTTTTGTATACGTCGTAAATTACTTATAAAACGAGGAGTTGAATAATGATCATATATACTTAATAACAAATTTATTTTCAGATCTTATAAAGAAATTAAAAAGGGGGATATTCGGTAATTATACCTTGTTCTTCAAAACCCACGAACCCCAGTCATTAAAAATCCAAAATTTTTGAGATAATGAAGTTTTATGGAATAACAAATTCAAATAATATCCAAATTTTTCACCACCTTTAGTAAGACAATATTGACGTTAATTATACACAAACATTCTCTCATGAAAAATAAATTAAGATTGCCGGAAGAATCTGAACTCAGGGCTCAAGATACCGAAAGTTTGTATGTTATATTGAGGCTACATCATTTACTGCGAATTTAAAGTTATATAAATTTATTAATATATACTTACTCTTCATACCTTCAGTTAATGTAACTTAATACTTATTGGCCGCGTTATTTCAAGTACCATAAATCTAAAACGTTATTATAATACGAATAAAATCGTTATTAGTGTCAGCAACAGAGAGAAATCCCGGGCTAATCAGGATGCGAGCAGCGACAGATTATTACGAATATACTAACTATGAAATTTACAAAATGGGCTCCCTTACGACAGCTCCCGCCCCCTTCCCCCAACAAAAAAATAAATAAATTCAAAGTACAAATGAATGTTAGACTTATGACGACAAATCACTATTTCCTCAGAAAAAGGAAATACCCATAATTCTTGGTGTATACTCACACCTAATATATACAAGTGCTTGGGCAACAAACAAGCATATAAACATTAATTGGAAAAATATCCTCCCCACACTACAATAAGGGATAGTAGCTAAAAAAAACGTGAAATTCCACAATACGCAGAGATAAATCATCATAAAAATAGAGGACAAATTATTAATTTACGTTTTGACTGTAAATAGCGTATTTATCAATGCAAAGAAAATTATCTAATGTTGAACAATTAAATCGGTATTAGGTATTACGGACAACAGCAAGTTTCAATGGTAGATGATGAGTTTTTGAGTACCAACAGCTTTCTACGTCAGTCGTGGCTTTATATTTCAGAGAGAGAGAGAGAGAGAGAGAGAGAGAGAGAGAGAGAGAGAGAGAGAGAGAGAGAGAGAGAGACCTGGACAGGACAAACAGACCCAGCCATAGCTTATTAGAACATACGAGGTTATCAGCATCACGGAAAGTGATACTGCTTGCTTAACATTTCCAAGGAAAACCATGGCGATTAGATGCGGATGCTTAAGAGAACGGTGACCTGGAGAGAGAGAGAGAGAGAGAGAGAGAGAGAGTTTTGTGTGTGTGTGTGTGTGTGTGTGTGTGTGTACGTAATTTACAGAAACTGGCGCAATTTTCATCGCGATTGATTTTCGAGCTTCCGACTAAAATTTCCCTATGATCAATGAAAGTGGCCATACAATTTGCTACCAGCGTGCCAGCGAAAACGAACGATGGTCCAACAGGAGAATGTGCTTATACATATGGAAGGAAGGAGGGCATCATAGCGAAAAAAAATCGATTGTAATAAAAAAAAATGCATCGCACTTCAATGTAAATCCGACTTAACCGAAGTAAATAATATCGAATTAAACTTACAAGCTACATCTAAGTGAATTTAGGCTGCAAGTTTAATGTCACCTTTTAGTTGAAGTAAGCAAATTTAACATATTATCCAACAATGATAACCTTGGCTTATTAACTGATTCGGAGGTTTAGCCATCAGTTTACACTGTGAATCTTCCGCCTATTTACATCACGTGTATTTTCTGTATAACATCAAGGGAATTTCCTTCTCCTTCAACCTCTCACCTGCTCTGTGCTCCAACAGTTGCCACGTTCTACTAGAATCCTTATATAGCTCACTACTTCTCGGTAGCATCTGTTTCTTCCACAACACGCACTAAAACTTTCATTGTTCCATCTCTAAATCTTACACTCAACATTATAACTCCATTTATGAAAGCAATCAGCTGAGCTTTCTCCTCTCCCAAACAATGTTTTTACAAGTCTGTCTAACCTTCCGCTTTAAGTTAATAAACTGGTCCACCCGCTATCATCGGCCATTCAATTACCCTTTGGCATCCATTTCTCTCATTCTATGATTTTCCAATCGCTTCTTTCACCAAACGTCTCAAACGGATTACACAGGCACTTCGTTTCATTCTTACCAGTGCAATGAATCATCTAATATGTAATCCCATCAAATCGTGAGATTCCATTCTTAAGTTTCCATTCTTGATATTCCAATTAATCCCGGGTAACTGTTTTGCCTCGAGGTATGCGAAACTGACAGATTAAAAGTGAAGAAAAAAGAATGAAAATGAAAGGTAAAAGTTGCCCAAAGAAAACGACAATCATTGTACACTGGCGTTAAAAAAAATGCGTCATGGACAGACAAAGTAAAATATAACTAGAGTGAAGGAAACTTCCCCTTGCATGTGGTTAAGGCAAAGAAAAGTGAAGGAAAAATGGGCAATTAGTCCAACGATTCTATAACCCGAGTTCATTAAGCATATTCTTCACAGCATGGAGAGAGAGAGAGAGAGAGAGAGAGAGAGAGAGAGAGAGAGAGAGAGAGAGAGAGAGAGAGACTTACTCTACCAGGCAACTTAGGTCCATATGCATTCTCAAAGAAGTTGAAGCCCCTAATTTGAACTACTTATCATCAAGAAAATACAGTTGATGACCACATGCTGTGATAATAATTTATTCAAGGTACTATGCATACATTTTAATTATTCCCCAACTTATTAACTTTGGTCCATTAAAAGGATTGCAATGGAATATAAAATTTAGGCCGAGTAAAGAGGAAAATTACCGATTAAAAACGAATACGATTTCAGCACAGGCAAAATTAATAAGCACCATTTATGCCGCAATGCCACAAGTTTGATATTTATTAAAAGAAAGAAATAAGAACGAGATATTCAAGGTACAGCACTAGCTACAAATATCTAGATATTGCGACAGTTAAATATTGCAAACAAACGAAACAAAATGCCAATGACAAGAGCGAAAACATCACTGGAATAAGTAAATAAATAAAACGCTAGTTTGACATCAAGCTCCGGAGCGAAGTACAGGATTTTCAAGCGTATATAAAAAATAAGCACTTTTAATAGGTTTCACTTTCGGCACTCTACTTTTACTGTGTTTCCCCTTTTGCGTAGTTTCACCCTGCCAGTCTTACTTGACTTTAGTTCCTGGAGACGTAATAACAAAGGAAGTATTGTCATGGGATACTACTAAATAGCTGGGCTTGTAATCAAATCTTTAGACGATTTGAACGATTTAAAATGAACTTTCTGGAGAATTTCTTATCACGTCGATTTCCTGTCCTTCAAAATAAACGACAAAAAAAAACGAAATATTTATAGTTAACAGATACAGTGAAGACTACATCAAGTAAAAATGTCGTGAAATCTTTAATTTCACACGTATTATGCCAGTTTTGAAAAGAATAGTAAATTATTCATGGATACATCCTGCATGAACTTAAAAGTAATGTGCTTTAGGTATACGGCACATGCTTTCCATAAATTTATTATTTTTCCCCACGTCGTTCTAGAACTATATGATCAGTTGTAGCTTCAACTACTCAATAACAAGCTCCCCAAAGAGTTATCCATCTTAGGAGGTTTACGTAATTAGAAAACCGTGAGAACAGACGTAACATCATCTTACTAAATTTCTTTAAATTTAACAAATGTTTATCCCAATATTTAAAACATTAACTCAACTTTGCTGTCAAAAACACTTTACTTTTCTAAAAATAATGGATTTTTTTTCTGCAGTTTACACTAATCAAACTAAGAAGACATGAATTCGACGTGAAACCTCTCAAACGTTTTTTACCTTCCATCAACCTAATGGGATCTAATTTCTCCAAGAGAATGTGTGTGTGTGTGTGTGTGTGTGTGTGTGTGTGTGTGTATTCACGCGATATACTTTTCACTCACGTTGATGTATACATAAAAATAATAAATTTGATATGAACTCAATAAAAACGCAAGTACTTGTGAAACCAAATAGCATTTAAAAACTCACCTCTCCCCTAGACTCATTTATACACAACGAGCATAAGAGAGAGAGAGAGAGAGAGAGAGAGAGAGAGAGAGAGAGAGAGAGAGAGAGAGAGAGAGAGAGAGAGTACTTCGGAAAAGCAATTTCGTTAATGAATGGAAACCACGAGAAAAGTGGAGACACAGGGCGTCCATTCACAAGCTTTATTCTCTGGCCTGAGTGGCACTCCCAGCCTCGTGTTTGCAACAACTCTGGAAAGGGGAAAGAGTTTCCCAACGGCCTCGCATACTTCATTGTCAGCACGGAATGGAGAGGACACAGAAAAATGTCTCAATCATACGCACTCAGCCACTGCACTGCAATATCTGGTTTTTTTCCTGGGAAAAGTTAAGAACACATACCTGTCAATACCTTTGCAAATATAGTTGGCTTGTGCCTGCATGCATGCAGTGAATCTTTCATTCTCACTGAAAAGTAAAGTTTGTTTCGCATATCAACGCCTATTGTCACAAACTATAAGTACGAATCTACTTATATACTTACATGCTATATATATATATATATATATATATATATATATATATATATATATATATATATTATATATATATATATATATATATATATATATATATATATATATATATATATATATATATGTGTGTGTGTGTGTGTGTGTGTGTGTGAGAGAGAGAGAGAGAGAGAGAGAGAGAGAGAGAGAGAGAGAGAGAGAGAGAGAGAGAGAGAGAGAGAGAGAGAGAGAGTTTTAAGCATGAATTTATCATATTGTTTTCTTTCAAAAGCAATGCAATTTTAACACTAAGCACGTGGCCTCATAAAACTTTAGTAAAATAAAGCTAGGGTTATTGGGGCCAAATACTGAATGCTCAGTCAACTTGGCACATATGCAGATAATTAGCGGGCCTATATGTTACTATACGCTTCAAACACTAAATGCGCACCCATTTCTTAATTTACCCCCTCCTCCAGCCCACACCAGACACACAATATGCCTTCGGAAGAAAATCGAAATCCAAGAGTATTTCAAACCGTAATTTTTGCTTGTCCCGTGGCATACAAAACATCTGGAATTCAAAAACGCTTCAAAAATAAGATACAATTACTTTTGCCTCTACCTTTTCAAATCAGTTGCGATGTACTTAGCTTCTTTATCTGGGAATGCTAAATAACACACCGTGCTACTGTCCACAACTTTTGTCATCGAATCTCTTCTCATTCGTCATTCATGCATGCAGAATCTCCAAAGACTTCGAGTCCTCTCGATATTTTCAATACCAGAAATTGCTAACAATATCGCAAGAGCCTTTATGAAGAGCAAATTGAATTGAATATAGAATTTAGGCCAAAGGCCAGGTGCTGGGACCTATGAGGTCGTTTAGCGCTGAAACGGAAATTTACAGTAAAAATGAAAGGTGTAGTGGGAGGAAAACTTCGCAGTTGCACTACGAATCAATTGTTAGGGGAGGGTGGAAAGTTAGTTAGAAGAAGGAGAACAGAAAAGGAGGTAGAGTAAAAGGAACGCAAGGGGTTGCAGCTAGGGGCTGAAGGCACACCGCAAAGACCCTTAAATAATGCCTACAGTGCACCGCATGAGGTGCACCGACGGCACTGCCCCCGTACGGGTAAAACACCGATTACATGAACCATAATGAGTAAAAAACACATGGAAGTAATCGCCCATAAATAATATCTTGAAACAGTTCACTAAACGAGAGGGACACGAATAAAGATTTTGTCAAAGAAACAGTATGGGGAGGGTTAGGGAAAAGTAACGCAAAATGAAAAAGAGTGTAACGATAAATAAATTCGTCTTCACAGAAAGGAAATGACATAATGAAATGGCTCTTCAACCGACTGTCTGTTGTTAATACACTTTCATGATAGTCAGTTGGTAAACTTTCATGATAAATAAATGGTACACTTTCATGATAAAGAGATGGTACACTTTCATGATAAACAGATGGTACACTTTCATGATATATATAGTTGGCATACTTTCATGATAAATAGATGGTACACTCTCATGATAAATAGTTGGCACACTTTCATGATAAATTGTTGGTACACTTTCATGATAAATAGTTAGCACACTTTCATGATAAAAATGTTAGCGAACATATGTTCATTACGAACTTCATGTTCTCTCTCTCTCTCTCTCTCTCTCTCTCTCTCTCTCTCTCTCTCTCTCTCTCTCTCTCTTCATTTAAACAAACTCTCTGGCTATGAATGCAAAATTATACAGGCAGTTTTCATGAATATGATTACGGTTCGCGACAGAAAGAAATTGAAAAAGATAGTAAATTGTGACAGGGGAAAAGCCGACGCAAAAATTCACGTGAAGAGAAAAGAAAGGGTGATAAATGAGAAGACAGTAAGATGAGAGAAGGGAAAATCGTGATAAAGAATGAGCTGGGAAATTCAGTATCAGATACCGCTGATTACTGAGCAGCAATGAGCAATCAACACTCGCAGTGAGTGGAAATGAGGGAAAGCGTTAAATGGAATTAAGAATTTTTGGTCAAAAGATGACGACGGCAACCGAACAAAGGAAATATGTTAAGCTGACAAAATTCATTAGTGTTGTCTGAGGTGTGTAATATATATATATATATATATATATATATATATATATATATATATATATATATGTGTGTGTGTAGGTGTGTGTGTGTGTGTATATACAGTATATATATACATATATGTATATATATACACACACACACACACACACACACACACACACACACACACACATATATATATATATATATATATATATATATATATATATATATATATATAATACAATGTAGTCTTTAGGGAAAAAGTTCCTATTCCTAAGACTAGTATATCTTAAACCAAGCTGATGCATATACCACCCATTCCAAGGTGAGTGGAACGGCTGCAGAAAGGGAGTGAACTATGATGTGATATATTATGATATGAGATAAATACACACAAAATGTGAGTGAAAACCTTCGCATAAATAAAAGTGAAGTGTAAAGATAGAAACTTTCAAGACAGTAAAAATTATTTATAAACGGACATTTTGAGGTATACCAACAAAAAAAAAAAAAAAGAGCAGCTGGTGTATCACATATAAGCCCTACGGAGAGAAAGACAAAAGGATAAGAAAAGACAAAAGAACCGAAAACCGGGTCTTAATTAAGGAGGAACGGCCTGATTATTAATTCAATAAACTGACGAGAGAGAGAGAGAGAGAGAGAGAGAGAGAGAGAGAGAGAGAGAGAGAGAGAGAGAGAGAGAGAGAGAGAGAGAGAGAGAATTGTTTGAATTCCATCCAAGTCTTATCCAATAATCCACGAAAGATTCATTGATTTTGCATTATCTTTCTCCCATTTGAGGATGATGAATAGTACTGGTCTTTGCTTGAAGCCATTATGCAAAGTCAACTGAGAGCAAATAAAAGGAGACCATTTCGTTTCACAATGAATATAAGCCTAATATTAACATCATCTTCGCCGACAAAGAACCGCTGGCGCAACGTGTATCTGGCGATATAAAACTGTTTCATTCGACTAAAGAAAACGGTTGGAATTGTTAGAGGAATTTAAATGATGCAAGCTTAAAATTTAACTGATACGGGCTTAAAATAAACTTTAACTCAATTTAAGAGATATATGACTATGACATGAAAGATTAACGGTTCCACATCGATGTGATGGGGATTTCCTCGCAGCGGGACTATATTGTCTATACTACTGTCCTATATTACAACAGAGGATGATGGTGTACACAGCACTGTCATAGAGTACTAATCTCTAGTCTTCAATCTATTTCAATTCCCCTCCTTTTTCTTTACACAGCTCTCTCTCTCCCGTAACATACAAATGCGACCCAAACATTCATCTATATATCCCGGTTCCTAATTTACTTAAACACGTCAGCGGGAGCATGTTGAATTTACATGGAAAGCCTCCATGACATCTTAAGGAATAGTACGCGGGTTCCTCTGATTTTCGTCCCACTGCGTAGCAACGCTCCAAGTCACCAAGTGTACTGTACTCTACTCTAGCTGGGGAGTGGGGACCTCAAACTGAACACAGCGAAGTTCAGGTAACAATGGCTGAGAAGTAATCTACGCAACTGAATTGAATTGAATATAAAATTTAGGCCAAAGGCCAAGCACTGAGACTTATGAGAGAAATCAATTCTTAGGAGAGGGTGGAAAGTAAGATGGACGTAAGAGAATATGAAAGGAGGTACAGTAAAAGGAACGAAAGGGGTTGCAGCTAGGGGCCGAAGGCACGCTGCAAAGAACCTTAAGAAATGCCTACAGTGCACTGCAAGAGATGCACTGACGGCACTAACCCCCTACAGGGAATCTACACAAGCAAACTATGCCTAGGATAACGGCCAAGTCATAAATAACGGCTATTATAAACGAAGATGTGCTTTACAGACACATCCACGAAGTGCTTGTAAAATTTCCTCACTGAAATGAAAACTTCTACGTTCCGGTAACGTGTGAGTACTATATCTCACTATCTATTTGATCTAAGTGATATATTTATAAACAATCATTCACCACCTCTCCCAGTTAGAGCGAATTGTTAGATTGTTAGAGTCACTCAATATAAATATATGCAAGAGCCTCCAACAGTGAAACTACCACCCCATTAGACTATGAATAAAGTAAAGATTTGCACACACTTGACGTATTTATATAAAAGTCACTCATATACCCCGGAACATCATAAACAAAAAACTATAGATCATATAAGACGAAAAAGTCCACATTATGCAATATATACAGATGGGTCTAAATCAAACCACGGAATAGGATATGCAGCTGTATCTCAGAGCAAGACATCAATTCTCTTTACCCAGTAATGCCTCGGTCTTCACAGCAGAGCTGCGTGCAATCACATTAACCATCAAAATGATAAAGAAAGTGATTTTTAGTGACTCGAGAAGCGCTATAGAAGCCGTTCAAAGTTACTACCCAAACAATAATATTGTACAGCAGATTACGGTTGAAATCCACAAATTGTATAATAATATTAAAAAAAAAAATACTGAAATATGTTGGATTGAAGGATACGAAAAGCCGATAAAGCAGCTAAAGAAGCAGTCCACGTGACAAGAGCAAATGTAAACATCCCTATTAGTGATTATATAATATTTATAAAAACAATCATCGTGAATAAATGGCAAAATATATGGAATGAGGAAGACGCGTCTTCGAATAGGCCATACTTGTTTGACACATGGACACTTAATGAGCAGTCCACATGGCCCTAACCCGAGAATGCACAGTGTGCAGAGTGATGATAACAGTCAAACATGTATTGCGTGAATGTCCAAAATATAACCAACAGCACTTATCAACTTTTGGAAATAAATCGATGAGGGTATTTTTGTCAGAATCTACATTTTCAGTTATTCCAGTTATAATATTCATGAAGAACTGTAATTTAATTGATAACAATAAAGATAAATAAGTAATGAAAATACAAAAACCTGTAGGTCGTTTGATTTAAAAAAATAAATTTAAAAATGTCATGTAACTTATTCTGAATTTTAATATTCTTATTTTTTATGTATGATAACATGAGTGACTGTCTTTAATGTGTTTGTGTGTTCCAGTGTAAAAGCATATGCCTTGTGCAGTTTTTTAATCTTGTTTTTTTATTTTTTTTTTCATATTTTCATTCATCACCACCCTGAATGACCTATTTGGTCCCAGTGCTTGTCCTATGGTCTAGACCTGGTACTCATCTTAATTCTTCGGGTCAGCCCAATGAGAGCTGGTGGACAGCTCAGTGGTCTGGTTAAACTATTCTTAATAATAATGTACTATATAACACACCTAAATCCGTTTTTTGATGGAAATTTCCTTCTTCGGAAGCTTGCTTCGTCCAAAGATGATAAACGCCTAATATCCCGCTCGAATCATATTCACACAATGAACGCGCACGAATAAAAACGATATACTAACGAGCACCATACGTCATCGTAACGTTTGATTGAACATTTGGTTAACCTTAATCGTTCACAAAATGATTAGCACAATAATACAAAAACTAATCGGCTACACGACGGACGAAGTCTGAAGAGTGAAAGAAAACGTGAGGTGTCACGGAGCTGTCAGTACGACGGTGTGTTTTAAACTGGGGTACCACCGTGGGCTACCATCAAACAACTGCCTGTATCACCATTTACCCTGAATCATTCTTTGTAATTTGGCTGCATTTTACATGTTCATTCGATGTTACTTTCTGTTCATATGTATTTGAACAATTTTGTTTTGTTTTAATCATAAATTCGCACACTGCTAAAATTCCTCGTACCTGATTAGCTGGTATAAGTGCACGTAATGCAGTCGACTCGCACACTGCCTGGACTCGGTCTCTTTTTTTTTTTTTTTTTTTGTGGGGCACGAAATACAGCCTGTTGCCTGGATGGGATAAGAGATACATTTGTGTACGTGGCTAAAACCTATATAGTGCAAATGAGCGACCTTCCTACTGATACGGCTTTAAAACCTTCCCTAATCTCGTTTTCCCTTTCAGGGCTAAATGACTTCATAGGTCCCGGCGACAGGCATTTGGCCTAAATTTTATATTCCAACTCCAACTGGCATCGTTAACTGAATACGTGAACCAACATTCCTGTAAGCTAATAAAAGGCTTCTGTATAAACTTAGCAAATATTTATATGTACACAGGAATTTCCCGTACTCACAAATACCACTTTCTGCTTTAGTATTCAATTGGAGACATTTTTTTTCTGGGGGTTAGGTTGGGTAGGGGGGGTGGCTTTTCTGAAAATATTCTTCATTAATACCCTTTTTATTCAAGTAAAAAAAAATTGGGAGAGGGAAGCTTTTCTTTTTCATTGAACGTTTGCAGTATCGTGTAGCCTGAGGTAGTACCAAGGAACAGACGTCGGAAGTCTGACGTTTATGAGTTGCCCTACTTAAATTTAGTGATTCACTGCGCAAACAACCTTGCAGTTACGGTCTAATATATGCAGAAATCCTATATGCAAATACATGGGCCTCTGGGCGGGAATGCCTCACTGTCCAAATTGCGCCAGTTGTAGACGAATAGAAATTATAATGAAAGTAGTTTAGGTTATTGTCTTTGTGTGTGCGTATATATATATATATATATATATATATATATATATATATATATATATATATATATATATAATAGAATATTAGATGTGAAATTTAATGCAAAGAATTGTCATTGTGTTGAATATGATTTCATCTAAGTGACCTTCCCACTGCTGTACATCATAAGCGAGGCATTATTTGATTCCTAGTTGCGTTCATGCAACAGTACAACGTATAACCTCTGAGGAGCCCTTTGCTTACGCTTCGCATGTTTAACAACAAATGCTTCTTCATACAAAAAAAAAAATACAAATATCATAACGTTCTTCGGAGGAATGATCTAAAGAGATGGAACACGTAAAGACATCCACAGAAATAGCAACGATATTGGAAACACGAAGAGTTGTGTTTTTTTGGCCTCGGACAAAACAACCCTGGAAACCTTTTGTTTGTGATTCGCGCAAAAATACTGCGAGGCAATTCCGGAAAGACGAGACGGGCGGGGAAAAATGAGATGGGTGAAGAATGACAAAAAACCTTGAGAGAGGAAAGTCAGCTAAAGACGGAGAGAGAAGGAAGGGATGAAACCAGGAATGATTTCCTATTGTCTTTTCAAAGGATTTTGCGTGAGCGGGTACCCTAAAGGGAGGACTGGGAAATAAAAGCCCTGCAATCTCATACTGTCTTATCATAAAAAAATCGGGGGGCGGGGGGCCGGCTGCGAGTTCATGGGAAGTATTTCCCATTTCTTGCTCAGATGAACTTCTGTTTAGGATATTAATACATATTGCCATGAGGTAGATTTGTTGATTTTATGTATTATGTTGGCATTATACCAACACGAGCGCGTGCCCCAGAGGCTGCTTAGAAGTGGCAAGTACTGAATGGTTTAAGAGGACTGTAGTGGACCTCTGGACTGAACGACCAAATGCGATCAGCTATGATGAAACCAAACCTAAACAAGACCCATGGGCGATTAGATTTCCTGTTTGTAAACAGTACAATGTCTTACTGACAAAGGCAGTTCCTCATTGTAAGCAGGCTGAATGATTACACCTAATTATAAATGACAACTTACTCCAATAACGTAGTATAGCTCAGCTCCTTATATTTTATACAACTTCATTTTTGTCACTATTTTTTTCCCATTTTCTCTTTCTCTTCCAAGTCATGATAGGTTACTCTCTTTTTGGAAACACAGCGCGACTGAGACATGCCAAGATTTTTTGTGTCTTCTGCCAGCAGCAATCAGTCCTTGTGGGGCCGTGCGGAACTACCAAGGTAAATAATTGCACTATTATTATTAGTTGTAGCAGTATTTTCAAAGCTACAAGGTTATGAACTTGCCTAGCTGATTTTGTAAGATCCAAATGTCTATTTGGAAGAGCGGAGACCCACAGTAAGACTACCCTGGTATCAGTTATATTTGCGTTTCTACATAACACTAAACAGCAGTGAGTAATCGTCTTCTTCATAATTAAGCAGAAGGTACAATCATTCTTCCAACTTCTGAGAAGCTTTCGATTCCATACCTTTCAAGAGAAGTTCTTGTCACTGTGTAAGCCGAGTTGATTTAAGTGGATATTACTGTTATCTTAATTATTTTGATTGAATTTTGACGTAGGACGCAGCTGCCAGGCTATTATACTACGATGCTCAGTTATTTTACTTTAGTAGTAACGGCCAATATACTTTTAGATAGATTTAGCCCTGTTATTATTTTGCTTGGGGTTTCCTTGGTACGTATACAGGTCTAAGGTTTCTTAATAAATGAGCAAAGAATTATGATTGCAGATTGTACTTTTTTTTTATCAAAATTTAGTTTTAACTCTCTTGAAACGTTACTGCTGATTGTTAGTGCGGTAATTGGCGGGGAGAGAGAGAGAGAGAGACACATACACACACACACAATGGATACCTTAACTATTGTGTTCTCTAATTTTGTGTGCAGAAGCTTTCTTAATTCTTCAAAATTCAGCGTGAGAGAGAGAGAGAGAGAGAGAGAGAGAGAGAGAGAGAGAGAGAGAGAGAGAGAGAGAGAGAGAGAGAGAGAGAGTGGGGAGGGAAGAGAAAGAGAGTGGCTATGAAAGGTTATTTCCTTCTTCAGGACATAATGTCAGTACCACCGATGCTGTTGATGTTCGGTAGTCATAGTCACGCAAGTTTTTTTCTGGATACGATTTTATCTTCTTTGTGTGCTGAATAAACCTTCATGAATCTAAGTGATTTTGCCACGCTACCGTACGCTGTGGAACTACATGCGAAATTTGATTTTTGTGTATATATATATATATATATATATATATATATATATATATATATATATATATATTTATTTATATATATACATATATATATATATATGTATACATACATACATAAATATGTATGTGTGTATGTGTTTGTGGAAGGGGTGCTGTGACGGATGGGCAACGTGCAACGTGAAAGTTTTATTGCTATTATTATTGCTAGCATAAATCAATTAAAGGAGACTTTCTTGTTGAAACAAGGTAAAGTTAGAGAGGCTGTACATCTAAGCAGAGGCGAATTATGACACAGTGTATACAATGGGTGTTCAACGTAGAGCTGCTGAACTTTCCGTATGTATTAAGAAATTAATGTATTTTTAGTATCAGGCCACAAAAACTTATTACCTTTTCGATTTTCTCACACTTTTTGTTTACGTTTACTGCTGGCCCTGGAGCAGAGAATAAATGAACTGCAAAGCCGTAAGTTTGTTTGTTTAAGAGAGAGAGAGAGAGAGAGAGAGAGAGAGAGAGAGAGAGAGAGAGAGAGAGGATGTGGGTTGGGTAGGGGGCGGTTACACACTGTTACCTGTGATAGCCTCTTGTCCTTCAATAAGCAAAACAGAGAGAGAGAGAGAGAGAGAGAGAGAGAGAGAGAGAGAGAGAGAGAGAGAGTAGTTACATATGGATACCGGTGGCAGCCTCTTCTCCGTTTCTTTCACCCACGAAACTTCGCAATGCCATTAAATTTTTTTCATTGAAGATTAAGTAAGGTTAATTGCCTTTTAGTCGAACTTTGATTTGGTAATTGGATTCCGCACTACAAAGGAAATGCCTCTTAGTGACATCATCATCTTGCACTTACGAAATCTTACCTGGAATCCATTACAGAAATCGTCGAGAAATTCGAGCATGAATGAAAAAAATGGTTTAGTGGCGTAACAGAGGTAGGTAATCGTTTTCTAAGACTTAACAGCAAGTACCCAAGTACAGTTACCTTTCATAAATATAGGATTTTCGTTTGGGGTATCAGTAATCGTTACTTTATTCAAAGTTTTAGCTCTTCTTCCTCATATACAAATTAATTTTCACGCAGGCATCGCTTTCCCCCAACACGGCAGTTATGTCAGTAGCATAAAAGCAACTTTCAATCTAAAAATCAACGGAATGGGGAGAGTTATAGCAGGAATTACCTAACAGAAAACAATAACGCCATTTTTATTCGGTCGTCAAGCCAGCAAATTACAGCGATTCGGGTTACGTTGCGTCGTTAGAAAATTGAAAAAGTAAAAATTCCCGTGAAAGAATGGCTCGTGTATTGGATCGTCAAGAGCGCACGATTGCCTATAATGTTCACATTATCATTCGAGAAGTAGCGTCGAATCCGAAGAAAGAAAGAACAAGACTCGATAAGGAGAATATCAGTGTCATCAGCTCGCTAACGACGGAGAAAGTGGAAAAGCAAGGAAACCAATTCACTATGTTTGTAATTAGACGAAGATAATTGCTTATGCAGTTGTTGCAGGGCTAGGTTTATCAATGACTGGTTTTTTCAAACAGGTTACCCAACTCCCCACTCATTCTTGAATCAAAGACAGTTTTATGGAGAAAATTCTACTTACGTTAATGGCTTCTTATGAGCATCATTATTGCAAATATTATTAGCTCGTATAACCTCTCATCACTTTCCCATTTTTTGCCCAGGACAACGTGTACAGGCCATATTAATGCTGTTACTCAACCACACTGCAAAAGCTTTGAAAACTACTAGCGAGGCGATATTGCTGAATTATAAGAAAAGTAGCCTCTGAAATGATCTGCCTAAAGACATGAATGAAAATAATTCGTCTTAAGAGTTATGCGTGAAGTCTTTGATTAGTGATATTTTGGTTTGTTATCTACGAGTCACCTCCGAGGTGCTAGTACTAAACATGGCGGAAGCTCAATGGGACGCCGTGTTTATATTAGAACTAGCCCCTCGGGGATCAAAGGATTATATACACCCATTTGTATAGTGTGTGGTCGGGAAAATATATTAATAAACGATATCTTTGTGTGGCCGTCTACTGTAAATTTACCATACGGTAGTTTAAAATTTGTAAGGTGTAGATATTTTTTCCTTGTAAATTACAAGCCAAAGTAGCACCCTTTGATTTAACTACTGTTACTAGAAATTAATGCACACATGACAGAGCTTTGTTCTTTAGATCATGATGCTAATGATCTCCAACTTGTATAAATACATTCTTCCAAAACACTCTTGATAAAAAAAAAAAATTCCATTTATAGTGAAGAAATAAAATAATGCGTTAGTAAGCTTGCGCGGGTATCGAATAAATCACATCAAAAGGCGACGTGGAGAGTAAGCCACCAACCTTCTCTGACATAATATACGATGTCACTGTGTCTTTCATGTTCAGTGAACAGTATATTTTGAACTAAAAAACAAAAACACTCGCGAAAGATTCACGATGGGTACAGAGGTATCTTGATTACATGTTGATGGAGTGACGTTAAAAAGATTTCGATATGGCATAAGCTCCAGACACCTGTGTACGTGTCTCATGCTTTGTACTGTTGATGCCTGTCACCTCATGTAATTAATACTCTCACTTTTTTTTTTAACCAGTATGTCTCTGCTTTGGTATAATGAATATCCTATTGGCATGGGCCCTCTGAGGGATGGCTGTGTTTTTCTTCTATAATCGTTTTCCTTTTTAATGGTAAAAATTTTCAGATATCTATATATACAATATATATATATATATATATATATATATATATATATATATATATATATATATATATATATATATATATATATATATATATATATATATATATATATATATATATATAACTGGAAGAGCCAGAATGAAACATGAATAGGCATAAGTACCAAGCGCTTTCGTGTATTTATTATAATGCTTCTTCAGGTATTTGTACCCTGAAGAAGTGTAGATGTTAAATACACGAAAGCGCTTGGTACTAATTCATTTTAACATTTCCTTCTGGCTCTTGCACATACATTCATTCACGTGATCCTTGTGACGGTATAGCATATATATATATATATATATATATATATATATATATATATATATATATATATATATATATATATATATATATATCTATATATATATATAT
>NC_089757.1:25385764-25408264 GCF_040412425.1 Macrobrachium rosenbergii
CCAAGCGTCTTTTGCAAGGAGACTTTAACAGGGTTCGGGGAAAAACTTAGCGGCTTTAAGCCATTCACAGATTGCCCTACAGTAGTTGAAGAATGCATACTTTTACGAAGTCATTCTTTCAGGAAATAAAATTTCTGTTCGGTACCAACAATACGTAATGTGTGCTTAGAAGAGTTCCTTTCCATTTAGAGGATAGCCTACCTTCGCAAATGGAAAGGTAACCGAAGCACCAAGAGGAAAATGAAGGAGGTTTGGCGAATCTTACGGGAAAATCTGTTTGGTTGTCACCAGGAAATGTTTCAAATTATAAAATTAACTCTCCTGTAATACTAAATAGCTCATTTCTTGAATATTGAAAATTTGTAATTTACGAAGACATTTTATTTCTTCATTTTGGAGCAGTATAAAATTGCCTATCGTAATTAATAGTGAGGCTGCAAATACCTAAACTAATGATCACTTAATTAGCGAATTATCAAACTTTCAAATGTTAAACGAACTACGGTCTTTTGATTTTACTGGATTTTCGATGACTCAGTAAAAATGGAAATTTCATACCAGGACTTTTCCATGATTATAAAGATTCTCTCTCTCTCTCTCTCTCTCTCTCTCTCTCTCTCTCTCTCTCTCTCTTTCTCACACACACAAACACACACACACAACAGGCATTTGTATGTATCTATGTAAAGCGTATTTATAATCCAATAACAATTATATATACACATATAAATATATATACATTTATATACATACACACACACACACACACACACACATATATATATATATATATATATATATATATATATATATATATATACATATATATATGATTATAATTACATAACCTCGTGATCTGTTTATCACACATCCACGGGGCTTAGAAACTAGTCAGGACCTACACCCAATCTTTTATTTCCTCACCTGTAGTGATGTGTGATATATATATATATATATATATATATATATATATATATATATATATATATATATATATATATATATATATATACTACATATATATATATATTTGTGTGTGTGTGTGTGTGTGTGTAACTGTATGAATATATATTATAGTTTAAGAGAAACTGCATGGAACTGACCAAGATCTAATGCAGATGAAACTTGAAACATACTAATGTGCTTCTGTGTTTCGATACTGGATTCAGATTTTATATGAAATTATTAATACTGAAGCATTTTGAAAACTCTAACAAAATTACAGGAGGTCTATTCTTATTACTGGGTCGATTAACGACTGATCTGAATTATAATTAACTGCTAATTAGGTACGAAATGCTCGCTGCATAGTCATGAAGTCAGAGAATGTCATTACAGTTGCAAAGTCTATTGGGTCATTAAAAGCAACAGTGGAGCACTGATGAATTTGAGAAGATTAGGTCTCCGCGTATATTTTCGGGTTTTGGGAGACAAAAGAAATTACTTAGTAGAACAAATCATTGATTATCGTAGGGATGTTACAACCCATAATATATTCTCCATAAGAAAGACGGTGTGCAACTTTCGACTCACGTTTGTAAGTTCATGGTAAACTTTTGCAAATTTATAGTGTCGCTTCCGACACAGCTGTCACTGGCCACCAGCATCTGCTAGTGTCAAGACTGGGTTAGCAACGTAACAAGGAACTCCTTAAGTACTCGATTTCTGATATATTTATGGATGTCTTTCAATGAAATTATTTATTTTAGAAATAGAAAGTGAATGCAGTACGTCACAGAGGTTGTCCAGACTCATATGGAAGGACTGTATTCAAGTGTTTTTTCCCCCTCGTGGCGTCCTAGTCAACTCGGTTCTTCCTGATGTGAGTTCGAATCTCTGTGAAAACATTTCCTTTCATCATTTCCTGTTTAGGATTTCGAGTTTTTGTTTTTATAGAAAACTTATCCAAAGAATTTAGGGATTGGGTAGGTAATTTTACACTCTCTCTCTCTCTCTCTCTCTCTCTCTCTCTCTCTCTCTCTCTCTCTCTCTCTCTCATTTAAATCTACTTCTTTTCCACATTGTGCTAATTCTTCCGCGTTCTTTAGTGACATTTACCCTCGTCTATAGGGGTGTGTAATGTCATTAGGTTCAGCTTCTAACACTTTGCGTTGTTTGGACGGCAGGTGCTTTTTTACGTTTAATAGCAGGTGCTTTTTTACGTTTAAAAAATGAATTACATACAGCTGATTCGCTATTTTTTCGTATTTTTTCGGTACCCTTGTTTTCTGTTGATTTGGGCTGTAATCAATTTGACAGTTATTGCCTTCTTGGTCATGCTTCAGCACTTCCGAATTTATAATGCATAATTGGTTTCTTTTTCGCTGATATTTGTAGCCATATGCCTTGTTTTTGCGTGACCTGTACCCCCATTTGTACTGCAGGAAACTGTATTTATGTACATTTTTTTTCTTAAGTATTTTATGTCCTAAACTAATGGGCCATTTATTTCTCAAAATGTTTTCCCCTGTTGTCGAAGTGCTTACTAAGCTCACGAATAACCACATTTGTCATTTTTCTCTGGTTTTTTCTTACGGTTTTATGACCATCTGAATTGAATTATTACTTTTTTGGGGGGAGTAATGTCACCGAAGGATCTTGAACCCTAGGTCACCTTATGTTTGCCTGTCTGTCTGGTTAAATTGAATCTCGTACAAGAGAGAATTCAATTTCTTTTTTTTAATACAATACCAGTTGACGTTCAGGCACACACCTGGGTCATGTGTGTGTGTGCGTATATATATTGTATATATATATATATATATATATATATATATATATATATATATATATATATATATAAATATATATATATATATATATATATATATATATATATATAAATATATATATATATAATATAAATATATATATATATATATATATATATATATATATATACACGTCATACATACAAACAAATCAATCGAAACAACCTTCAGACATTTTGATTTATTTGACAGACAATTTAGATGATGTGGACTCAGCTAAAGGATGGTAACTGATAAAAGGAATATTGGAATGAGATTAAAACAGAATCAAAGTAGTAATAATCTATAACCTAAAAGAAGTTGAGTCTATGTATATGGCGACAGTCATCTCAGGCCTTTTCAAGAAAAACTTGCAACGGAACGTTGGATATGATACGTTTGAAAAAACATACACTCAGATAAACTACAAAGTAAACAAAGAATTCAGTTTTATGAATAACAAGTAAAGAACAAAAAGTACACCATACCTGCCGGTAAATATATTAACGCCTTTTGCACTGTTCAGAATGGAATCGCTAGATTCGTTATATCGGTGCAAAGCTGAGAGAGAGAGAGAGAGAGAGAGAGAGAGAGAGAGAGAGAGAGAGAGAGAGAGAGAGAGAGAGATGAATCCAGAATTTTAAACATCAATTAGTTCAGGATAGAGCAAGTCAAAGATAAAGTACGAAATCATGTACGCAATAATTTTGGCGCTCTCTCTCTCTCTCTCTCTCTCTCTCTCTCTCTCTCTCTCTCACGAGACATAAGAGTGTTCTGTTTTCATGGTAACGATATTCTACTAGCTTCGTGTTGATTGTTCTCTTCATCCACATTTCTGAAATTCATAATGAAAACTAGACATTTTGTAAAGAAATATTACCCAAAATAACAGTCTGAGTCATGTTAATATAATGTTTTCTCAAACAAAGCGTTCGTCCTGACTTGGTTTCGGTCGGAAATTAAACATTTCCTATTTAGAATTAGGTAATTCTTATTGTT
This sequence comes from Macrobrachium rosenbergii, assembly GCF_040412425.1. Lineage (NCBI taxonomy): Eukaryota > Metazoa > Arthropoda > Malacostraca > Decapoda > Palaemonidae > Macrobrachium > Macrobrachium rosenbergii. Next base: position 25,389,514 of record NC_089757.1, read on the forward strand.
ACGCTCAGAAAAACAAAAGTTCTCACAAGGAATTCTATGCGAAAATGCTGGAACTTCGAGGGTCTTACCAAGGCCAGAGAAAGATTCTCTCGCAAATATTCCTTCTTTCCCCGATTTTTAGTTCACTCAGAATTTAATTTGTTCAAGATAAGTCTATTTTTACTTGAAGTTGGGCTAATGTATTTTTGGTAAATTTCTCTGTATTGATTTACCAGAAAGATGTAATATAAAAAAATTTGTAAGTGTGTATATGTGTCTAGCATGGAACTCAATTGTAAATAATCACAGTGGGCTTGCAACGCAGTACATTTGTACCAGTCTTTTTGATCTTCACTCAATAAAATAACTGTTCTTGTCTTGCCATGTCCAAGTTATTGGTATTCAGCTTCCATTATACATACATACATACATATATATTTGAATATCCCATATGTGTTATGTGTATGTATAAAATTTACGCAGAGCCTCATGTATTCATCATTAAATCGCCTGATGATCTATTAACACCTGTTTTTACTGATATTATGTGGATATATATATATATATTGAATATAAATATATATGTATATATATATATATAAATATTATATATATATAGCCTAATGTAATTTCATCACTGCTCCTCTTTAACTTCTCGAATTCTTCGCGCTTTTGATATGCTAATTACGAAGCCGAAAATATCCAGACGGAAGAAATTTTTTCAGAGCCTCATGTATTCATCACTTAAATCGCCTGATGATCTATAACACCTGTTTTTCATCCTGATATAAATGTGGATATATATATATATATATATATATATATATATATATATATATATATATATAATATAATTATAATATATATATATATATCTTAACTTCTATATAATTCTTCGCGCTTTTTTGGATATGCTTGTAACTACAGGAAGCCGAAAATATCCAGACGGAAGAAATTTTTCGGCTTCGTAGTTACAAGCATATCCAAAAAGCGCGAAGAATTCGAGAAGTTAAAGGGCATTGTGGCTATTAGAATTACATATGTGTCTGGTAAAAGTGACCAGTAGATTCTACATATATAATATATATATATATATATATATATATATATATATATATATATATATATATATATATATATATATATATATATATATATATATATATATATATATATATATATATAATATATATATATATATATATATATATATATATATATAACATATATATATTATATTAAATATATACAAATATATATATTTATATATATATACACATATAAAACATTCCATATCTTACTGAGTATGTTTCTTATTTAGTGAAAATTAGACAAATAGGACGGTGCATTCATTCTAATTTCTGTCAGCATTATTCAATAATAATAATAAAAATAATAGTTAAAAAGCGAATACAGGTCCTGGATGCCTTTTCAGTTTCATTTTTATGGAATTCAGAATACTGTATGTGTGACGGTACAGTTATGAAAAAGGCAACCTTTTCACAAAAACAGGTGACAGTTTTCCTATATGGCCAGAAATGCTGAGACCACAAGCGATGTGGATTCAGCAGAGTTTATTTTTGTCTTGTCTTCGGTGTACGAAGAAGTTAACTGCACCCTGTTCGCCCATTGGGCTATTTTATTGCCCCTCCTCTAATTCCTTTTGGTGCAGTATATTGAATCATACCAGCGAACCTTTTCTCTCTCTCTCTCTCTCTCTCTCTCTCTCTCTCTCTCTCTCTCTCTCTCTCTCTCTCTCTCTCGCGTGCATTTCCCAGAACTCCCACAAGACTCCTAAAGCTGAACCTTTTCACCCCCGGAAAGAACTACTGAACAGACATAAAAGATCTCATTCTCTTTCTTATGGTCCGGTGGATAAACTTTTCTGCCTGGACTGAAATTAACGCTCCCAGGAGACTGAACATAGGATAACAAATAACTTTGCAAAGAATTTTTGTAAGATTGGAAGAAATGTATTGTAAGTAAATGTTTGCAGGTGAAGATTTGCTGTAGTGTATGTAAATAATATTATAATGAATAAAACTTATATAAAAAAAAATGGATCAAAGACACGAGTTCCGTATAAAAGTGTCATTTTACGGTTATTACACCAATGACTGATGCCTAAATGGTGTGAAATTTTATTTGCAGGATGCCCCTCTGTTTTAGCATGATATATCAAGAACAAGAAACAAGTGTTCGCATATATATTCAGTCGTTACCTCACTAGAACAGATTAACCTGCGGAAGAGACTAGCTCTGAATCGACAATTTGTTGCCATGGAAACAATATTGGAAGGAAAAAATAAAAATTTTCAGCCTCGTCACGACTCAAATCCAGATAAATTTTTATGGTACACATTTCATAATAATTTGCTATCAGTATAACTAACTAAAGATTCAGGTTACCAAGTTTGACCTTTAAAGGTCATATGTTAAGGCCATAAGTAAGGTCTCTTTTTTTTTTTATATCAGTAATGCCAGTGAGCAGAACCAGTGGGAAATGGTGGTCCTAAATTCAGTGACGAACATTTCAGAACAAACAAGGAGACAAAGGTCAATATTATCTCGTTTACAGTGAATCATGTTCTGTCAGTTGTCTTTCGGGGGGATATTACAGAGTTAATATTTCATTGTCGTTTGAATTTTTAAAAAGTCTCACCTGGTGCTGATATACATTTATTTATGAGTTTACATGCCTGTGCTTATCCTCTCTCTCTCTCTCTCTCTCTCTCTCTCTCTCTCTCTCTCTCCTCGGTGCGCACCTCACAAATTCCAATAACCTCTATTGACCTCAGCAGTAAATTAGGTTAGTAGTGTGTTGTTGGTCACAGGAAGAGTGCAAATAGAGAAGAATGGTGTTCAAATGTCCATCAAACTGAAAATCTCCACTCTCTCTCTCTCTCTCTCTCTCTCTCTCTCTCTCTCTCTCTCTCTTTGTTGCACACCACCCACAAAATCCAGAAACGTCTTTGTTGACCAAAGCAGTGAACTGGGTTAGTAGCCTGTTGGTGGTCACGGGCAGAGTGGAGACAGAAGGGTATTCAATCCTCCGTCGAATTGAAAATCTCTCTCACTCTCTCTCTCTCTCTACATCTTATCTAGCCTTAAAAATTTTTTTCCTTCCTCCCGAAGTGTTTCGTTTGTGCCAATATTTATCACAACATATTTGTAGGACGATAAAAATGGTAATCTGATCACACAGCTGTACTTGCTTGTCGCTCTCTTTAACAAGTATCAGTCATTCATTATATATTTTTTATTACTCTTTATACAAACCTTTTAAAGCATAAAAATTTCTCTCTCCCCCCTGCCTCCCCGCCCCCGCCCCGACCCTTACGCGGCCGTAAAGAAAACGTATACGTCATACAAAGCGCATACTTCCATACACAGCCGAGCAAAGCTGACGTCATTTCCCTCTGATGTCCATTGTGTGTCTACACTTTCAGCACGGCGCAATCGGTTATTGGGCGTTTACTTAGCCCAAAATTCCACTCACGTGGATTCCAGCATTCTTGCATAAGTGGTCCAAAAGCGGATGCTCTTTCGAACACAATATCATGTCCTTTCATCGCCATTCCAATTACGTAAAGGATTGCCATTCCAATGACTTAGAGGAATGTCAAGGTTTTGTGATGATTCAGAATACCACCACAAACCGGAACAGCGGAGTATGGAAATCGAAAGATGAGAATGAAAGAGAAATATGTTAATTTGTAGCCATATATTGAGTTACAGGCCATTCCATTGCAACTGAATTGGTTTTGATTTGCTACACATTCCAGAAAGCCTAGGGAAAGAGAATTCTCCGATTTGGACGAGATACTAGTCGGAGTATCCCATATGATTTCATTCTTTTGCCACCTTACTTATTTTAAGTGAGGATCAACCCAACCATTAAGTTTCTCTTCACTTTGCTGACATTAAGATTTCTGAACTAGTCAGTGTACGTTATGATCTGATTCCTTGAATATGGTGCACATTCTTTTACTTTTCAGTTCAATGTATTTCGTTGGTTTAGTTTTTCGGTTAGGGTTGTTTTGGACTGAATAGACTACGAATCCTATGGGTCACTTTTTTTAAGAAAAACGTTCCTTATAACGCTTAGCATGAACCTCTTTTCAAACTTACTAACATTAGAAATGAGAAATTTAGTCCCCTTCCGTACAATTTATCAGTCAGCGTATACGGACTGCACATGGAGCAAGAAACCTGTCATTAATTATGGTTTCTTACATGCTTACGTTTTAATGGGCACAAATGCAAATACACGTGGAACTGATTTCAAGTTTCACGTGATAAAAGATGTTACTGCGAAATGAACAGCACCAATTCGTTTTGTATGTATGTTTACAAATATTAGCTATCGATCTAAGTACAGAACCCGAATTCGACAGGCAAGTACAGCACGGTCGATATCAACCTATATCTCTGTTGATACCCGGGTAGCCAAAGTCACTGTCTACCGTTTCTATACCGGGCATCGGTTCGATTCTTGCAGGGAGCGAAGCACTTATCGTTATAATCCCCTTTGGGTGTAAGTTATTCCACAGGTATCTTTGACTGTATATTAAACGATATTCGTGGCTCTCTCTCTGTCTGTCTGTCTCTCTCTCTCTCTCTCTCTCTCTCTCTCTCTCTCTCTCTCTCTCTCTCTTTCTGTTATATATATATATATATATATATATATATATATATATATATATATATATATATATATATATATATATACAGTATATCTACTATCTTATTATACCCTAAGTCTCACAAATGTCCAAAAGTGAGTGTTTCTGTTTGGTATTGGATACAATTGTCCTTTTCCGTACCTATTTTATTCCAGTTCTCATTATTGCTATCATCAAATTTCCATCATGACGTCCTCAATGAGGGAGACTGCTTAACCCTCTGACGGGTCGTTGTAACGCCAGTTTTAGTAGCCATAATCAATCAATCAATCAGTCTTACGAGTCCAGGATTCCGTTATAGCCGCGTTATTGGCGGTATTACTAATTCCTACACGTTTCTTTGTTGCCCTGTCCATGATTTAAATCTATTTTTTTTTTCTCATAAAATTGCCTTAGCATAATTCATCTGCTTCATTATACAAACATTTAATGTGGGATCGTTAAGAAAAATTGCGAAAAATACAGAAATAACTTTACTGCTTAGATGCTACTCTGGCAATGTATAAACAGGAAAACAAAACGCTACAGTGAACAGTTCCATTCCTAAGAACGAATCCAAGACAGCAGTCTAGATACGTGTAAAAAGTAAACAAGGATGAATTGCGTACTTACATATTCATTAATATGTCTCATGCTATTACTCGTTATTCAAACAGAACGCCTACTGGGACGTAAGCTCCTTATGGAAACAATATAATGCAAGTTACAATTCCATTAAATGTTAATTCCAACAATATCTGTCCTCCCTGCTGGCAGAAGCTACGGCAGGTACTATGCTGGCATACGGTTGTCTGTGATGGCAGTTTGTTTATGATGACAGAGTTCCTTTAGGATTAATCACTCTCAGTCTCTCACCGGTATCAATTTTTCTTTATTGTGTAGCAATTCTGAAATCCTAATAATATCACGTTATTTTGTAATGTTGAAATTAAAGTTGTCTTTTCAAAAGAAAAAATTGTGTTTTCCCTCATTCAGATGAGTAGAAATATTGTAATCTTCTTTTATCACAGTTGCTTGCGAGATGAATACTTGTCCCTGGATGTGAAAAGTCTGTCTGTTTCTCTTTATTAAGGTCTATCATGATTTTGAGTACGTATATCTTCGAATATATTATAAGCTTTTTTTCCTTTTGACAAGGTTGCCTGTTTTTCCTGCCAACATTTTCCAATTTTTTTACTTTATTACATTGTAGATATATTCCTTGTGTATTGCTGACCATCAGGGTATTTACACAAAAGGAAAGTTAAATAGAGAAAAAAGAATCCATTTCCCAATGTATTCATCCATAACATCATTCCGATGAGCTGAATTTCGTTTTCGAAGTCTCGCTGGGACTTTTATGTCCTTTCCATTAGAGGTAATGAATCCCCGTTTGGTTTTATTGCAAGAAATTCCAAAGTTTTCCCTAAACTCCTCTCTGTGATGTGACATTCTCTCGGTGAGACGTAATCGTTCATGGTCTGGATAATCTACCCGATAATACGCGTCTTACATACAATTAGCGAATGAAATATAGCTAAAAGTGTTCGTGAACTATCGGTGATTTAGCTTAATATCAGATTAGAGCGAAAAACCGTCTAATAAGTTGTCTACGAGTGAATTAATAAAATCAGAAAATCATGGAGGAATCAGCCAACAGTGGCAAAAGGTGGCGAAATCTAGCTTGCATCGGTGATATTCAATACGATGAATTGGCAGGAAGGGAACTTGGTCTGCTGATCGGGAGATTAATTGCAACATTGACCAAAAGATGTGAAATCATTCACAGACATATTGAAAGGATACGATCCTTCAAGCTGGAGCAAATCTGTAGAAAAATATAATGAAAAAATAGAAGAGATACCAATGAAAGTTCAAGTTATCAAAAGACTTATAAAGAAAATCTACAAAAATCAAACACATTCCATCAAAGAAAATAAGTAAGGTGGAATTAGTGAATATATTGATTGATGCAATAGGCAAACGGATGCCTAAAGCATGTAAACTATGTAGAGTGTGGTATAGCATTGTAAATCCACAAAACCTGATTAGGAAATGCTATGTTTGCCACGTGCACCACACACCTGTCATGTGCTGAAGTTGAGCAAAATAGAAATAAGGACACAAAAATATTTTGCTCCAACATGTCTAGTATGGATAGACAAGGTCATTAAATCAAGACTTAATGTACAGATTGTGGAGGATGAAGAAGATGAAGAAGATGAAGAAGAGGAAGAAGAGGAAAATAGAGAAGAAAATAAGACTGAAGAGAGAGAAAAGATTAATGAAAATAAAGAACAGGATAATAGTATGGATGCAGAGAAACTCATAGATTCTCTACATATGAGGCAATACAGCAACATACATATGAAGAAATAAATTATGACCTGATAAATCAAAAATAAAATCCCAAAGAGGTTGTACCCTGGATCTCCATACTGAGGGGAATGAACAACAAAAAAAAAAGAAAAGAAAGACACAGTATGCACCCTTTTGAAAAGAGGGAATTGCAGGTTTGGTGAAAGATGTTATTACAAACATCCCAAGATATGTCACAATTATGAGATCTATGGCAAATGTGCATATCTAGATGGCTATGAAGAGGAATGCAGATCTACATCCAAAATATGTAGAAACTGAAAGAAGGAAATGGATGTAGGTTTAATAAGAAATGTAGGTACATGCATCCTGTAGCCATGAAAGACCAAAATCAAAATAAAAAAATCAAATACATATAAAAACTAAGGAAAAAATGAAACAAATAAAGAAAAGAACAAAGATCATGTGATGAAGGCAAAAAGCAAGCCAACAACACATTATGAAAAGTCAGCACCACGATATGAGCCATCAGCACCTAGATATAGCACAAGGAACAAGCAATGTATCTATGATGCAAGGGGATGGTGCAGATATGGAGATAAGTGCAGGTTTATGCACAAAGTGAATAAATATGAAGCTGGAAGAACAAATATAATGGAAAAGTTGGATTTTTAATGCAATGAATTTCTGGAAATGAAAAAAGATCAACATATCAGAACAGGAAAGAGACATGGGAAAATCCTTATTATTACCCATATTAGATAATGGAGATAATATGCAAACAATCATAGTGATGAACGCGCAGGGTCTAGTTTCGAGTAACTCAAAAAGAAAGATAGAGTTCTTAGAAGAACTAACCCAAAATGAAAAATAGAAATATTGAATATAAGTGAAACCTGGTATTCCCAAGAGACTGGTAATGATGACCAGATAAAGGGTTTCAAACTTATAGATCAGATAGAAAAAATAGAAATCAAGGGGGAACCCGATATATGGAGAGAGATGCCAATCAAGGAAAAAATCTGTGAGAAATATAGTAACACAGAATGTGAATTAATAGCGGTAGAATTTGAATCTGAAAAATTAGTGAACATTGTAATATATAGACCTCTAATACTAAAGAGTTTGACATAATAATTGAAAAATTGGATGAAATATGTAGAAATCACAAGGACTTGACTATACTCCTAAACTGAGACTTTAACTTTCCTTTGTAGAATGGAAAGAACGAATAGAGACTGTGGTTGTATTTATACATATAAAAAAGAGAGCAATAGTAGCAGAAGATAAGAGGCAATTTGAAAAGCTATTAGATATGCTACTAGAACATAACATTCAGCAAATAAATCACCTACCAACAAGAAAGGATAATATTTTTAGACCTAGTATTTGTGAATGAGGTGAACTATGTTAAAGAAATAATAGTATATAACACGAGTATTTCGGACCATAATGTCATAGAACTAACAGTCCGTTCCAGAACATACGAAACAAAGAAAAGCAAGAGTCGAAAAATGGGAAGGATATGGAAAATACAATTTCTATAGTAAGAATATAAATTGGTCAAAAATAAATGAAGAATTAAACAAAGAATGGGAAAACATATTTGTAAGTGATGATATACAGGTAAATACCGATATATTATATAAAATATTAGAGGAAATAGTGGAAAATATATACCGAAGAAAAAAGTAAGCATCAGTCACGAATTCCAAGAGACAGAAGGATCTTGTTCCAGAAAATTAGAAAGTGGAAAAAGTTCTTGCAAAAGAAAAGAATGCATGGAAAGTGATGGAACTAAAAAGTAAGATAGAAAATGCAGAACAAAAAGATTATACAATCAAAAGAAAATGAAAAATGGAACCTAGAAGAAATGACACTACAAAATATCAAGCAAAACCCTAAAATTTTTATTCATATGCAAAAAAGATGAATAAAATAAGAGTAGAAATAGGCCCTCTAAGAATTGAAGGGCGATTAACGAATGAAAAAGGAAATATGTAACATATTAGCAGAAAGATATAAGAGTGAATTTACACCTAGAATTGACAATGAAGATAATGATACAGAAATAAGAGATGAAAATACTGAATACTTATCAGATATAGATATTACAGAAGCCGATATTGTGCAGGCTATTAATGAAATTAAAATGGATCAGCAGCAGGACCAGATGGAGTACCTGCCATATTGTTAAAGAAAGTGGTTCATTCAATCGCAGCCGCTAGCAATATTATTAAGGCAAAGTATAGATACAGGCAAGATTTATGATGAGCATAAATTAGCATATATTACTCCTACTTTCAAAAGTGGTTCAAGACTAGAGGCAAGTAATTATAAGCCTGTGAGTCTGACATCTCATATTATGAAAGTATATGAAAGGGTAATGAAAAAAATATAATGAAACATTTAATGAAAAATAGATTGTTCAATATAGACAACATGGTTTTGTACCCGAAAAAAGTACACAAACCCAACTGTTAGTCCACCATGAAAGCATATATAAAAATATGATAAATGAAAAGATACAGATGTGGTTTACCTAGACTTTTGCAAAAGCTTTTGACAAGGTAGATCATAATATATTATGAAAAAATTAGAAAACATAACATTGTTGACAAAGTAGGAAGATGGATAAAAGAATTTTTGCAAAAATAGAAAACAGATAGTGATTGCAAACGATGAGAAATCGGATGAAGTTACGGTAATATCCGGTGTACCACAGGGTACGGTGTTAGCTGCATTGCTGTTTGTGATTATGATTGCAGACATAGACAGTAATGTTAAGGACTCAGTAGTAAGAAGTTTCGCAGATGACACAAGAATAAGTAGAGAAATTGCTTGTGATGAAGATAGGAACTCGCTACAAAGAGACCTAAACAAAATATATAAATGGGCAGAGATAAATAGGATGGTATTTAACTCTGATAAATTTGAATCAATGAACTATGGTGATAAAGTAGGAATGCTATATGCATATAAAGGACCTAATAATGAGACAATCACAAACAAGGAAGCAGTTAAAGACCTTGGTGATGTTGAATAGAATATGTTATGCAATGATCAAATAGCAATTTATTGGCAAAATGCAAAGCAAAAAATGGGAATGTTGTTCCGGCACTTCAAAACTAGAAAAGCTGAACACATGATTATGCTTTATAAAACGTACGACGTAGTCCATTTGAATATTGCAATATAATATGGTACCCACACTACAAAAAGGATATTGCACAAATAGAGAGTGTACAAAGGTCATTTACAGCTAGAATAGAAGAAGTTAAGGACCTTGACTACTGGGAAAGACTACAATTCTTAAATTTATATAGTCTTGAAAGGAGAAGAGAACGCTACATGGTAATTCAAGCATGGAAACAGATAGAAGGAATTACCGAAAACATCATGGAACTAAAATTATCAAAAGAGCAAGCAGAGTGTAGATTAATAGTGCCAAAAACTATACCAGGAAAATTAAGGAAAGCACACAGGACATTAATCCACCACGCACCAGCATCGATAATGCAGCGTCTATTCAATGCGCTACCAGCTCATCTGAGGAACATAACAGGAGTGAGCGTAGATGTGTTAAGCTCGACAAATATCTAAGATGCATCCCAGACCATCCAAGACTGGAAGATGCAAAATATACCGGAAGATGCGTTAGCAACTCTCTGGTAGACATCAAAGGTGCCTCACACTGAGGGACCTGGGGCAACCCGAACGAATTGTAAGGTCTGTAAGGTCTGTAAGGTCTCCACTTCAGCTACAAATAGTGATGCTGCTTCTCTCGTTTCCGCTTAATATCAGTACCCTGTTAGCATTTCGGCCTTTGCAATGAATTAATGCTGTCAGTGTAATCGCTAGAATTCTTTCATTAATTCTCGTTTTAATATCACTTACGTACCTGAATCTTTAAAATATTGTTTAACTGCGTTTGAACCGAGCTATGGCTGGCATAGAGAGAAAGAGAAAGAGAGAGAGAGAGAGAGAGAGAGAGAGAGAGAGAGAGAGAGAGAGAGAGAGAGAGAGAACGCGGCTTTATATTTCGTTGGAGATTCAAATATCAAGAGCCCAAAGTTTTACAGGTAGGAATATTTCGGTGTTTTCGTATTTACAGCGAAGATTATTTTTCATGAGCTCTGAGCGAAGCTCAAAACAAAAGCAAAAAAGAGCAAAACACAACCACTCCGATTGTGTGATCAACTGACCACTAGAGAATGACCTAGTGTTTACCCCTGTGGGAATATCAGGAAGACAAAATCATCATAAATCCTGTAGATTTTCCGCAAAGATGACAAAGCTTTAATAGCTTCAGAGAATTGAAACCCACAGAGAGAGAGAGAGAGAGAGAGAGAGAGAGAGAGAGAGAGAGAGAGAGAGAGAGAGAGAGAGAGAGAGAGAGAGGAATGGTATAAAAAATAAATTCAGAAAATTATGAAAAGTAAGAAATAAAGACTATTAACAGGGGAAGCAAACCATAAAACCAAAAGATGAAATCAAGACTCTTAAACTCTGCTCTTTTTCCCGTTGTGATTCACAGCTAGGTTTTATATCGGTGCTTTTGTGGCGTTTACATGAAGACTGGGAGAAGAGGAGACTGGACTTTACATTCTCTTAAATGTTATGACCCTAACGAATAAAACAACATTTATCGTTTTTGTATAATATCATATATTAAATTGTTACTGTCATGCATACATTGTATACAAAGCATGTTCATTTTGCATAAGCTGTTTATATTTGCACGGCTCAGCGATTACAAAGTGTTATATAGCCGCTGTGGCCTCTCAGCATTAAACTTTTCTGTAAACTTTATTTCGTCTTTCCGGATATATAAGACCATATCAAAGATAGCACACGTGAGCGTATGCCACTATTAAAGCGGATTACGGGATTAAAGCTCATGCATAAAGAGACTGGGACTCGCGTGTGTGTGTGCTTACCGCTCTGCGATAAAAACACGTTACAGTTTTACAGAACGCTAGAGTCTGATGCCTATTCCTTCCTCAACGCAAACCGCCTCTAAGAAGTTTGTGAATGAAGCATCATCTAATAATTCTGCGTACTCCTTCTGTAATCCTCTCTGTTGTGTTTTATGCAAGCTAGTAAGGAAGGCTTTTTCGCCTCCGTTATCTTTTGTTACGCGGCTGTGAATCGGCCTCCTTCATCCTTTATGGCCAGCGTTCGAGGATGCGCTTTCGTTACGGCCTTCTCATAAGCGGACAACAAAATTTCCGGAACCAGTTTTTTTATGGGTTGCTCTCTCTCTCTCTCTCTCTCTCTCTCTCTCTCTCTCTCTCGCTTTTGTTTTTATATCTGTCATTTTATTTTTCTGGAATAACTCGTTTTCATACCTTTACTTCTGCAGTGTAAAGTTTATACCCAATTTTATGTCTCTCGGTATTCTTCGAGTGTTTCTCTAGATTTTACTGGAAATGGCGTACTTTTTACCTGTCAGTAGACAAAAATTTTGGGTTTTTTTTCCTTAATCTTTTGTTTTTATGTTATAGCCCCATCTTCTTGATTGCTGATATCAAAGAAACCTTATGGGAAGGTCGACCACAGACCAAAAATAATTTGTCTGATTGTAATAGAGATCTGGAACTAGATCCAATGACAAAAGGTAAAAAAGGTTGATTTTTTCACTCTCATACATTCATACATGCAATGTATATATATATGTATACGTATGTATGTATACATTCAGTTTTTGCACTCTTTCATGAATAAATTAATATACTACTCTTAGTAATGTTGCTGTAAATGAAAACAGCAAAACATTCTAATAATATGTATAATTAATATTTAGCCATTTTTTTTTGCTTACCCTACATTTCTCAGGTGAAGTAAGATACTCTCATTTTAGCAGTTAATGGCTGTATTGCTGCTGCTGCTGCTGCACTTTTTTGTTAAATTATATTTTGAAAAACTAAAAAAAAAACTGGTTGCTAGAAAGAAAGTTTGTTCGAATGGACAGTATTTAAATTCTGAGAAATACCCGTAATTATGTGATGAATTACGCGTTGAAGTAGGTTATTACATCGTTCTGCAATAATCGAACCACATCCCTTCCCTCAGTCTCATGAGCTTGTTCAAGCAAGCACTCGTTCTGATGATTATCCAAGCAGCGTTCTCAATAAGGCAGAAGCACTTATTGTTAATAATGACAATAGCGCAGTATTGCTTGCAATTCAGAAACCTATCACACCTATTGGCGCTTCAGAAAAGATGATGAGACGTTCTCCAAGAATACCAGTTAATTGATAGATTATTACAACAGCGGAAATTTGCATGCTGAAGCGTGTGGCAGTATAAGGCCAAAATATGATCGAAATCTCTTGGTCATTAACTAAGAATGTTGCACTTTATGGTTAATCTAGGGTTCATCCTCGTCTAGGTGGTCAAGTGGGTTGCAAGGAAGATTAAAACGATGATGTGTATTTGCTAAATTAGATAATGAATTTGTGCGAAGCGGTTAGACATTGCTTGTTGGTACAAGCGCATAAAATTAATGACATCTATTTACCCCACGAAACATATGCTCTTTTTTTTATATTCATAGGTATTAAGCTACAATTGCAACTTAACGAATTCGCTGTACCTTGGGAATAACTCACACCGTTTGCCTGTAGTATAGCCACATGCATGAGTCTTGCTTTCAAGTAATTGCTTTGGAACCTTACAACTTTATCTGTAGGTAGAATCTGACACGAGTTAACGGAGTCAGTTTGCAAAACTGTAGATGCCAAATTTAATGATGACTGTTGGTTATATTAAAGACTGTCGTTCGAATGGAGTATTGTTACATATTATCTTCTGTTTAGGACATTTCCAAGTTTTTCATTTACATGTTCAATGTTATTGTGGACTCGGTTTGTCTAGTACGATACATCATATGACAATTTCCCATGGACGAGACCATTTGCCTTATATTTTTTTTCGAAAATCTTAATATCCAGGTTTGAACTTCAACTGGTGTTGATTCTGACAATAGTGATTGCAGGAGGGAAAAACTAGTATGGACTTGCAAGAGGTGAATGCAAATTGTAAATATGTAGCCATATATGAGAAAAAGTGAAAAGATAAAAGAGAGACTGAATTTTTAAAATTGTAGCACTGAATATACATCTGTATTATATATATTTTATTAATGACGAAAGTAATCGTAAGCTTAAAGTTTGAAAAATGTTATTGTATTATTTACGGGTGTTAGGTAAGAGCGACTGCAATAAACCAGGTTTTCAGGAATAAAGATTCATTAGACTAGAAACACTTCAACAAACACGTGCAAATTTTATTAAAAACACCGGAAATATATCAAGTGTGCCGCGAGAAACGAAGAACATTACAGCTAATACCCGAGAGTATGATAGCGTATGAACGTTCTGAAATATGGGAGTGAAAACTGAAATTCGGGAAAATAAAATTAACTCACATGACAGAGTGATTAAAATGGGAAATGAAAGACGAACTGGAACGATTGAAGCTAGAAAAAAAGGAAAAGGGGCTTTTGAAGAGAGTAAAAGGTGAAAGTGATACAGATAAAAGGCCTGGAGCAGTAATTTCTGAATGGCGATTGGCTGTTTTTATACAAAAAATACGGTGAAGTATTCAGGAAAAATATGATAAAAGCAATAATGATGAGAACTAGAGAGAAAGAACACTTTCGGATAATAATTTCATCAAATCTCATTTATCTAGGTAAATGGGATTTTCGACGAGAAATAGAACAGAACCCGAAAAACAGAAGCGAATGAAACCACGAAAAAAGAAACTCGAATCAATTGAAAGAGAAAGAGAGAAAGCGTCGGAGGATATTGTTTGTTTCTCTTCTCCCCCTTCTCTAAAAAGGACATTTTTGCTTCTGTCTTCTTTACTTTTATAGACAACTGGGGGTTCCCTCTGAATTCTATTCTCTTTGTTTACTGGAACCTGGTGCGTCTTGCAAGGGCAGGTATCACTTTTCTATATAGTTAATGATCAAAGTCACTTCTCTGTGGCAACGCTTGGTTTACGGTTTATCATCTGATAAGTTGTGGCTCGTAATAATTTGCATGACGGGTAAGGGCATTTATTGAATCTAACTTTAATGGCTAATATATTATTTCATTTTAAGAGCTTGAGACTTTACTCAAAAGTATAGAAGTAGAGATGGCAATTTGAAGTTACTATAAAAAATATAGCTGCTAATTATATAGTGCTCTAAACGTACTCAACTAATGACTCTTAACATTTTATGTATAACTTGATGCGAAAATTAACAAGCAAAAAATGGGCTGAAGTTTCATCGGCGCAATCGAGTTATCTGTACGAACCGCGGCCCATGAAGCTTTCAGCCACGGTCCAGTGGTGGCTGTCCTATAGTGTTGCCAGACGCAAGATTATGGCTAAATTTAACCTTAAATAAAATAAAAACTACTGAGGCTAGAGGGTTGCAAGTTGGTATGTTTGATGATTGGAGGGTGGATGATCAACATACCAATTTGCAGCCCTCTAGCCTCACTAGTTTTTTAAGATCTGAGGGCGGACAGAAAAAGTGCGGACGGACAGACAAAGCCATCTCAGTAGTTTTCTTTTACAGAAAACTAAAAACCTAAAGCACTAACTGAATTCTTTATTTGTCATTCAGGTAGGATAAAGACAACGGCGTCTCTCTTAAAAATCCTTGCATGAGGAATGGAAGGCCTGCTTAAAGGTGAGTGAAATTGGTTATGATCACTTCCCATTAGTATATTCATTCTTATTCACGAAAGGCCCTAATAACCAGAGCCTCATTACGTTCAGTAATTACGTTAATTTCCCTCGAGAATTCTGTCTTGGTGAATACGTGATCTGATTGGATGACACTCACGGGATAAGCGAACACCCAGTGCATCGATTGGGAAGGAATGTTGTGAGAGTGATGTACAGTGATGCTTGTAAATGTCCGTAATTATGGTTACTGCTGTTATGTAATATTCGTCCCCACTTACGATAGAAAGTTTTCTTTTTCTAGTTCTGCACAAGACATGGGTGTTTGTGTTTACACTTACTTTTAGTCTCAATAAAACACACACATATATATGTATATATACATGCATACATACGCACATTTATATATATATATATATATACTATATATATGTGTATATACACACACACACACATTATATATTATATATATATATATATATATATATATATATATATATATATATATATATATATATATATATATATATATATATATAGTGTATATATATTTTCAGTGCTTTGAAAATGCAAAAAAATGGAAAGAAAAAGAGTGAGTTTAATCTAGTAAAAGAGGCATACTTTGTCTCTTCAGTAAAGGGAAATTCCAAAGCTCGGCAGGAAAGAAAACAAGCAGTCATCGAACCCTGGAGTTCCTTGACTTCTGATTTCCACAGAGTAAATGAGGGAAAAGTTAGCTTGAAGGGTGTTACGAGAGAAGGACGAAATAGTAGCATGAGACGAGAGACGGAGAGAGCAACCTTGCGGAGGACCGACTATGGATAAAAAAATGTGAGAAGCAAAAAGGAAAAATTGATCAGACTATTTACCCTTTGATTCAGTCCTATCAAAACATGGAGCCTCCAAAGAAGGGATTTATGCTCCCGGCAGGGACGAATAATTTAGACATAAATCTTTAACCAGTGGGAAGAAGAAAGGCACTTACTGATTCCGTGTGTGGCTGAACAAGAATAACTTAGCATTGAAATTGCAACTGCGCATTTGCATCGGACTGGAGGTTACTTACTTGATTTTCATCTGACTGATGATTATTTATGAAAATGTATGAGTGTTTTCATTTACATGTTAATTGCATTTGAGTTAACTGTATTTGAAATAGTTACTCGAGATGCATTAGGCATAAGTTGCCTACTTTGCAAGTGATGTGTCTTGTACCGTTGGTTTAATATAGCTTCTTTTTAGTTCACACCAACATTTCCTTTTTATTCAATTGTTTCAACTATATGTCGGAATGTGTCGAAATAACCTTTTTATTCTTTATGCAATCTACTAAAACTTTGACTTAGGTTATTCCGATTGCTCTCAAAATTTAATGCATCCAGAAAGCCAGGTATTGCCCTGAAGGCTCCCTCTGCCAATGAAGATACTAGTATCAGTGACACAAACCTTATTTGCTTTGTTGTACCATGACTGTTTTATTCTTCTATGTAAGTATCGATATTCTACCGGGTTCTTCACTGCTGAAGGTGGCTGGTTCTTTCTTTCAACAAGATGCTGTGACTAAGACCCTCTCAGAATTCCTTAGTTTCTTTCCCTCTAAAGCTAAGGAGCGTTCTCCCTGGTGGTACCATTGATGCTAATTCTTAGAAAAGTTTAACCGAGACTGTAATACTCTTCAAAGCGCTGTGCTTCACTGTCAGTCTTTTTTTATATTATTGTTTACAGTCTATTTGCAATATAACTCCTTACATCTAATTTTTCAGACTTCATTTTTTTTATCTCCCTTTCTTCCTCACTTATTTGGAAAATCTTATATCATGGAAATCTGCTTTCTAAATAAATGGCCTTTCGAGCTCTTCCCATGTGAATGTGTGCTCTCAGTTTGAACAACAAATTGAAAACATTGCATTCGCTTACGTCATTTAGGATTAAAATCGTAGCCTGCTTTAGGTGAATACCTTCAGATTATCTGTGTATAACTTAACTACTCTCCTCTCTCTCTCTCTCTCTCTCTCTCTCTCTTCTCTCTCTCTCAGTTTTAAAGAACTCTAGTTAGCAAGGTTTGCATTTCGTTACACTCACCAGCTAATGAATCTTTTCCCGAAAAATGCATCTAAACAAATACATTTTCCAGAACTGCGCCAATGCTCCACGAGAAAAATATTTACGAAAAACTGATAAACAAATTTACGTAGACTGCTGAAACACTTTCCTTCACCTTGATGACGCTAAGAAATCTCGTGAAGAGGGAGTATGTAGAGACTGGAAGTAGGCGCGTTTATTTGCTCCTTAATTTTTCTTCTTTTTTTGTCGTTTCAAAATAAGACCTCAACCGATGATCTTTGATGGGAAATAAACAACTTACGCTAAGTTATTCTTTTCCTTTCTCTTTCATTAAATAATTATCCGTACGATGAATCTCTATTGCCGAGATATCGAAATTAATATTTTTTTCACCAAATGACCAACGTTGGTGATGTGTAAACACTGCTGATGAAACTCTCTCTCTCTCTCTCTCTCTCTCTCTCTAATTGCGACGCTTCTACACATGTATATCGTTAGTATAAACAGCTTAAGCCCTAATTGTCTCTTACCCAAGAAATTAACAACTGTCTGCAGTCTGGTGACTAGATTGAATTTTGCGACGTGAAATTAGCGTTGCTTTGTTGTGCGTGCGTTTTATCGCATCGTTTGCATGCTACTGCTATTTGAAAAGAGGATTCAAGCACATGAAGTGAGAAACCGATCACAATTCCAATTAGCCACTTCCATATTATTCACAAACACGTGAATCAGCACACTCATATATATAATAACTACATTGATTTTAGTTCTCTGTAAAAGAAAACTGTTGTCCCGGCTTTGTCTGTCCGTCCGCACTTTTCTGTCCGCCTTCAGATCTTAAAACTACTGAGACTAGAGGGATACAAGTTGGTATGTTGATCATCCACCCTCCAATCGTCAACACACCAAATTGCAGCTCTCTAGCCTCAGTAGTTTTGATCTCATTGAAGGTAAAATTTAGCCATAAACGTGCGTCTGGCAACGATATAGGACAGACCACCATCGGGCCGTGGTTAAAGTTTCGTGGGTCGCGGTTC
>NC_089757.1:25413264-25438264 GCF_040412425.1 Macrobrachium rosenbergii
CACACATATATATATTTATATGTATATTATATATATACCTTGTACATACACACATAATAGTTATTCAAATACATGTATGTGATGGAAATGACCATTAGCTACTAAAATGACAAATTTAAATTCATTTGTATTTTTCATAGCTAACAAATTTGTGGTCTAATATTAGATAAATCTCTGCTGGCTTCCATTTGGCGCCAGAAGATTTATCCTAATGTTAAGATCAAGGTTTGTTCCCCGTAAGAACAAGCGCAGCTTTCAGTAAAAATGTATGTAATTTAACATATATGTATTTATGCGTATAAATATAAATATATTTGTCTCCTTAATTATAGTATATTAGCAAGTGGTACCTCACTTTACTACGGAACGTGGGTTCGAATCCCACCATTGTAGTAAATGGATTTTTCACGTATTCCATCTGGATTTATGACTTGGAGTGATAAAGATATCCAAAACGGTGTGAGGAAATCAAGACATTGGGACATATATATACCTTTTACGGCTACCGTTTGAGATATGTGTGTGTGTGTAGGTGTGTATATATATATATATATATATATATATATATATATATATATATATATATATATATATGAATGTGTGTATGTACAATGGGATACTGTATGAAAAGTTGTCACAGAAATGTGATTACAGAGAGCGGGCTCCTGTGCAAAAGATTAGCAAGGAAAAGTACACCTCGATCAGAATATAACACGGCGTTGGAGAGTTATTCATCGTCTTTGCGGAGTGCCATGAAGGATATTATTAAAACACCGAGAGAGCTCTTTGTTCTGGTGCTTTCAGTGCCATCGAAGGACCTTGCGGATGGCCTTTGCTGACAGCCTTTCCTTGACCATTGTTTCCTTTTATTTTGGTTTATGCGTCTCTCCTGGTTTTTATCTTCCCTTCTCTAGGTTAGGTTCGCTATTCCGCAGCGCAAAGGGAATCCCACACACTGACTTGCGATTCAGGAATTTTTTATCGTGAGACCGTTGAACTTTTTGTTCCTCTCCTCCTTTTCAGCCCCATCATTTTTTTTTCTTCATAATCCTAATCATAATGAATTCTTGTTTTTGCTAATTACCTTCTGGTTTTTTTCTTTATAGTCTGTATCATCATCAGTCAACCCCTTCCTTTTGGTTTCTTTACCGATAATTTGTACTGAAGAAAAGAACAGAATATCCTTATACATAAAATACGATTGTATCCATACCACAAAAATGACAGTAATGTAGGTAAGGATCTACACGGAAAATCTTGACCTTAGGGCTGTTACGTGACGCAGAGCCCAGACCCGGGTAACTTTATCCTAGTTACTGGTATACAAACATTTGCATTGTTGCACACATAAAACATTATTATATCGATAAACGTTGTGTTTTGTTATATAGATTCTTTTTGGCCGTCCTTACAACTTAGTCTAGAGACGATGCCAATGAGTATTCATAGTTTCACCTTCCTCATTAATAATACGGTTGTTATTTCTCTGCTTTATAGAAGGAAGTAATATTTTTACTTATTAGCAGATGTTTTAATTTCTATAGTATATTGTCAGCTCTGATTTCAGCAAAGTTTTTCTTTATGAATATTTTAAACTATGACGTATGTAAACATACATCACGCATTAATACTTTTCCTGTATTTTGTCATCGTCCAGTGAATTTAAACGGACATCAAACAAATTAACATGCAAAACTCGTCGATTCCAACTGAGACTTAATAAATAACCGACGCTGATGAATGGCAACACTGTTCGGTCTGCAGTAGTAGTATTCGGTAAATCATACTGTATTTCACGTTAATTCTGTTTTTATGGGCCCTGAAATTCATGCTGTCACTATGCATGTATACCTATGTTACACACTTAGACGCACATGCTCATACATACGTATATATCAAGATCATATAACACATATATATGTATACACACATACTGTATATACATAAGAACATGTAAAACACACTTAATATATATATTTTATACATATATATCTGTGTGTGTGTGTGTCACATGATATTGATACTTAGGGTTGAGGTTTGCGTTTGGTGTGGGTTCACAGACTGAATATAACTGGACGAAGTAAGTAAAAAGTTATTAGGATGGCAGATTGTAGGCCGGAGTTAAAAAATGCAAAGTTCCAAGTGTTGTAGGGGGTTGCAGAGCTATGGCCATTAAAGTGTCTGGTAGCCCAGAAAGTGATAATTTGTACTGGTGCCAAGGACGCATTATTTATGTAAGGAAAAGGACTTAAAGTCAGATTTGAAGACGAAGAAATTATTCCGGGATAAGTCGAGCAAACAAACGGAGAAAGAAACACGAACGATCAGGCCAGGGAAGATAAACAAACGTGATTACCTTGGTAGGAAGCCATAGCAGCAGCAGCAGCAGCAGCAACAGCACCTGCAACAGAGATTTTCTGCTTTTATGCAGACGGGAATATCTTGAGGGGGAGACGAATATAAAAAAAGGCCTCTGCATCTGAAAACAAATGGGAAAAGGGAAGAGGAAACAAGGGACTGATTGATGATCTGATAAGGTCCCCTCTTGTGAGAGACTTTAATCACTGAGAAATATTCACAAGAATACACACGTAACGGGACGGGAAAACCCCACATGTGTTTAACTGCTCAAGGAGAGTCTTATGAAATGTTTAGTGGATTAAAAGGGAAGTGGTGCTACAACCAGAATAATAATAGAAAAAACAGAATCAGAGGCGGGATTGGGCGATTTATTATAAATGCAAATTATTTGATGATGAAATTGAAAATTGTATCCATTTTTAAGGGTGCCATTAATATCATGGTAATGACGAAACTTGCACAACAAGAGCTGCTTGATACAACAATTCGTCAAAGCCCCATACACACTGTTCCATTCACCTCTTGTATTGAGGCTCTTCCTTTCTAATACCTCTTCCACATTTTCATCCAGAACTTTTTAGATCACCTCTTCCCTCCCAACAGTTCCAAATCACACTTTTCGCTAACCTTTCATCCTGCAAACTTTCGACAGAATTGAGCCATCTCATAAAACTATTCCATCCTTTCACTTCCACAAAACTTTTTACCGTTCCTATTTATCCCATCACATTTTCACAATTTCTAGTCTTCCTACACCACATACACTAGACAAACAATTCGTCTTGTCCTTCTTTGCCACATATACTGCACATACAATTCATCTCAACATCTTAACCCTTTTTGTTCCTTGTCTCCACATCCAACAGCTACTATTACTTCTCTCTAGGGGTGTCATCAGCTACTAATTATGATGCTGCATGGTTTCCATTTACCTTCTTAACACTGCTCTTGCTCACATTTACTTCTCTCCTTTCTTCTGAAGCAATGACTTATAGACTTTTTCACTATTTTCTACGGTTTATATTCACTACCCACCTTCAGAATTACATCTACAAATTCAGCTATTCCACACTCCCCTCGCAGCCCATTTTCTTTTTTCACAACTTTGCACTTATATTCTAATCCTTTAACTAACTTCTTACAACATTTCATTCATAAAGTGATGCAAGAATAATGCAAGAGTGAAAGGGATTAGCGTAAATTGGAGATGTTTTTGAAAGTAACTGTTAAGGAAGTATGGCAGGTAATTGGTAATGGGATTATTAGGATTATGAGTAAAAGGCTGCAATAAGATGGTGGAAGTGCAGTGAGTGGCCAACCAGGTTGTGTAAGGCATATATGTGTAAGAAAAAGGCTCCAAGTAAATGGACGAGAGGCATAATTATTCCTATTGTATCAGGGTAAGTGCGATAAAAGACCATAAAAATTACTGTTAGAACGTAGCTTAATGTAATTTGGCTGGGTGCTGATTTACCTTTCACATGTCTCGTTGTATCTCTCTCAAACTTGCATTTTTTATGTTTATGAATACGGTAAAAAAAATTTACTCTCTTATGCAAATGAAATTCAGTTATTTCACTGAGTCTGACTTCGTGATACTTGTTTTAGCCCTCTCTGTTAAAACAATGATCGGATTTCCCATTTTACAGCAGTATTTGTATAGGCGCTAGCTTGGGCTATTATTCAAATGAGCAAGAGCCGGTGCTGGCACAAAGCCAGCTTAATCAAAAACAACATATTATTCAAAGCATAAAAACGACAGAGTAAGGAGATCAAATTTATAGTGCACATTTTTTATGCAAAAAAAACTCATACTTCGTAATGATATTTGCAAATACTGTACTTTTCTTGTAAATATTGCTTTTAAAACAGCAGTTCTTAACACAAGGCTGCAGCAAAGAAGCCAAATCTATCTTATGCATTTTTTTTTATACAACAAGAATACTTCAAAATGATACTTTCAATTAGTGATCTTTTCTACCTGATATTATTTACAACAAAAGTTCTTTCTTTCACACGAGGCCGCAGCAAAACCAGATGTCCTCAATTTGTAATTCAGGGACATTTTTCCCGTACCAGGTGCACGCTGGGTTGTTTTGCTTTGGGGCAAGCGGAAGCCAAATGGAAATTAGAATGCTGTCGCCTCGCCGCTCAAGGTTTCTGTCAGAAAAACGACGAAAGTGCAGAAGGCTTTTCGAATGCAACAGCAACATGCGCCCCATTGCACCGCAGATTGCAAAGAGCGAGGAAAGACGAAGGCTCCCAAAAACCATTCGAAATTTCGGAAAACATGCACGATGGAAGATGAACGCTCCCTTCAAGTTTCAGAATGTTGTCACCCCATTAGATTAAGCCTAAAGGTTTGTAAATTTGACACACACGCACACACACACATATATATATATATACATACACATATATATATAAAATATATTTAAAATGTATACATAATAAATTATATATACCATATATACATATATATATAAATATACATACACACATATATAGATATTAAATATATATATATATATATATATATATATATATATATATATATATATATATATATAATACATACAATATATATATTCGTAAACTTCGTTAAGGAAAGGTATCTTTAACATTTGGTGGTGGTGCAGGGAATCTGCAAAGTCTTGTTAAATTTGTTTTTGAGGAGTTATAAATACATAAATAAATAAATAAATATATATACATTTTTTTAGAGAAATTCATCAATATATATATGCATATATATATATATATATATATATATATATATATATATATATATATATATATATATATATATATATATATATATAATGAATTTTCTAAAAAAATTATTCATATATTCCATCTGTAAAATTCGAGGTGTTTCAGCCTTCTCAGACCGTTCAGTTGTGGGCATAAGCATTAAATAATCTTGAATTTCCTGTACTTCTTGGTAATGGTCGCTTCCCTTCTCTCAGCTTCCCCTTCTCATTTATATTTTTTTATTTAAGCTCATTAACCCTCAAGTAATGGGACTAAAGTACCCTCATTCCTCTCTTGGATGCCATACGCATCCACCTAACTTGCATAATTTGTCATTTATAGTAATCAACCCTCTGGCCGTTAGTTTTAAAGAGAGAGAGAGAGAGAGAGAGAGAGAGAGAGAGAGAGAGAGAGGAGAGAGAGAGAGAGAGAGAGAGAGAGCAAAGGCTGTAACATGTTTATAATGAAAGCGTTGAATCCACATGTAATGTTTGATTTTTTTTTATATGAAAGCAGTATCTTTTTTTGGGTTAAGGAATGAGTGTGACCATTTTTAGACATGTTTCGACATTTCTGTGAGTGTGACTTGGTGGGACATCAAATTTAATAGTAAATAGTCCCTTTATTGTATGATAAGTGATTTATTCATAAGTGCGATACTTTTTACAATATATTCTTTTTCTAGAAAGTTTTAATAGGTGCAAATTACAGCACGAAGAGCCGATCTTATGATAACATTACCCATGTATGGCAAAAATAACGACAGTGACCCCCCCCAAAAATTCGGCAGACATGTAATTTCAGGCATTTTACTTCCGGCCATTAGGTAAAACTATCTTCAAATCAACCTCCTCCGAGTTCAGTTGCCTTGTTTCAATGCCCGATGTTCGGTTGTCAAGCTGATGAAAATCAGGAGAAGCATTCAGAAACACGTGACTTTCTGCGAAGCATCAAGAAGGGCAGAATTCGTAATTAGGAACCATATGGGTAACGTGTGTGTGTGCGTGTTTTTTTTTTTGTGGGGGCTGTTTCTGAACCGTATATGTTCATATAAATTCCAATCATAAAAAAGCAAAATCAACAGTTTCAATTTGACTACGTATGTTTTTTTTTACACTAAAATTAACTTTTATGTTTTAGGAAAGATTTGTCATTAAATAAGCAGAATTTGTTTATTATAATAAGCATAATTAAATGTCTGAACGTAAGACATCCGCAAGATTCTTCCTTTTTATCTTTATATATTAAATTGTGTAGATTTTGTTGAATAAGTGTGATATTCACAATTTAATTTTGTCGTTGCATACCATATCATTCATAATGTATATTATGTAATAAATTGTTCTTGTTGCATAGAACTACTCCTATATATGCATACACAAAATAGTCTTACATACTTTCTCTCTCTCTCTCTCTCTCTCTCGTCAATTGATCCAGCAACGAATGGCCTTTGCTCGGACCCCATTTGACCTGGCAGTTCCTCAAGGAATCGATAAGGAATGGCTTAATTGGGAGTGATAGAACGGCGACCTGAATAACGTGTTGAGCTAACATTGACAGCTGAGGTTATTCCAGTGTGTTTGCCATATTTGTCTTACGGCTTTCGTCTTGATTGGCCACCTGCTGGGAATTTATTACGCGTTGATGACGCAATACCGTTCCTCGATGACGTCAAACGTCTCAAGTTTTGACGCTAGGCAGCGTTTCCTCGACAGATGTCAGTTAATTAGCTTCGAGTTATCGAATTATACTTTGTTCATTAGTAGAGATATAAGGCTAGTGCTCAGTTTATCACACTTTATGTGGAAAGGCAAAAAATTAAATATTCGTGATGAAATATGATCATATATTTAATTTCTACAGAGTCTTGAAAAACCCCTTGACCGTTTTTCTCGTATACATGCGTTCATAGGTATATATAATTAAATCTAGATTTAGGCACATCTCCCTGTTTATTGCGAGAAGGCCTCATCGATCATTAATATATATACATATACATACATACATATATATATATATATATATATATATATATATATATATATATATATATATATATATATATCTTCTTCTTCTTTTAACGTGCTTTTTTCCCATTTATATATATATATATATATATATATATATATATATATATATATATATATATATATATACTGTATATCAAATTTCTTGTGTGAAAAAAATGAGATACAAGGTGAACCCCAACTGGTTTCTGACTGTATTTTCACCTGTGATGATATGTGACAACCGGGAATCATGTAAACGGGATTATAATTATATATATATATATATATATATATATATATATATATATATATATATATATGGTTATATATATATATATACATACATATATATATATATATATATATGTGTGTGTGTGTGTGTTTGAAATGGGTATTACATGCTTTAGAATACATTCAAAAGTGCTTACGCCTTGGGTAAGCCATGCCCATCACATGATTCAATATGGAGAAACTAAACTGTGTTTGACAAGGGAGACAACTTGCCTCGCTAAGTTTGAATAGGTAAATGGACCACGCGTGTGCTGAGATTGACACTCTATATGTCATTAGTTTGAAAAGTGTTATTTTGTAATAAGATGTTAAAATATTTTATCATTTTCACTCAGCTTATATCCACATGTATTTTTTGCATGAAAGATACACGGACAGACTTCGTTTCCTTTCCGTAAGTTTTTGAAACAATTTTCTATTTCGTGTGTTTGCTTACTAAAAAACCGCAACATCTCATTACTGCAGACATATACTTATACCAGATGGCTCATTTTCCCATTTATACCATCACAGTTTTTTAAATAATAAATGCTCTAAATATAAACCATGTTTTTAACAAATTGTGTTTATGCTTTCTGAACGAACCCTTTCTCATGTAACTTCGTTACAATTCCTACCACATGAAACGGTAAACTTGCCTTCAATTATGGCGATGGGTAATCTTTCTGCTCCAGCTGCAGTGAATTACAAACATTAACTCGTTGTTGAACTCAAGACCTCATGTAAGGAGACCCTTTCACTTAAAATTAGATAAAGGATTAGCTGGTACTACCATTCCCTTCACTCTCTGATTATAACATCGCTGCAAATCAGGCTTATATCTTCATGAAAGCCATAATTCCCTTCTTTTACTTCATCTTTTCCCTCTTCAAATTATTACACCCTGTTCATTCTATTTCCACTTCACTTCCCTGCACTGAAATACTTCTGTACAGTATCATTAGCAAACGTGGATGATTCTTAATCCAGACATGTTTAAAGGGGGAAGTTCTGAAAGAGGATCCCTGGAACAACCAAACATTTAAAAAAACTTTGTCTGTCAGGTCGACGTTACTTCCTTTGACTATATATATAGGTTATATAGAGTGAAGTAGCAAGATAAGGATATATATATATATATATATATATATATATATATATATATATATATATATATATATATATATATATATATATATATATATTATATATTATATATATACATGCATACACGCACATATATTATATATATTAATCCTCGACACTGAATACGGCAGGCAGACCTGGTTATGTCATCCCTCCCTCCCTCCATCCCTTCACTACCCTGTGGATAAATAGTGATCATTTTGTAATACATAGCCCTGTCAATAATTCAAGTAAAATTTAGAGTTATGTTAAACTTTGTTCACTGTTTCATAAGAGCAGGGTAGATACGTTTGGCTACACTATCTTACAACTTTAAATTCGTTGCAGAAATGGGTATGTAGCTTTGTTGGACGTTGTGACTCTTTTGGTGGTCAAGGTACTCGGCCATATCTAGACCATAAACTATCTTTATTTTTAATGTTTTTTTTTTTACTTCCTAAGAATTTTCCCGTAAAGCAAACGAAGTTATTCTTTTATGCTATGATAGTAGTCAAGAAGAAAGAGCATGATTTATGGAGTCGTATATTTTTTTTTCTTTTAATATTTGAGGAGTTCACACTGAAAACTACACACCCTTTGTTCCTTTCCCTCGTGCAAGGGGACAGTTTGTTTTGTGCGTAATTTATTCTGTTATAATCATAATCAAGAAATGTTATTCAGCGCACCCCATGTTTACCAAGGCAATGAAGCAATTGCACTTATACGTGCAAATGCAATTTCGTGCTATTACAGGGTCACTCGTGTGGCTTTCAAGTTGATGGGTCGGGAAATGCTCGATTCAAATTTACTGCGTGCAACACGAGTCAATACAATGCTACTCTGCAATTTCATTTGAAATATACAGAGTAAAATACTTCTATTTTAGAGTCTTGTAGTAGAAATCCTCAAATGTGCTTTTCATTCATAACGATGAAATGTTTTCTGTAGTAAATAATGATGTTAGCACGATAACAATTCAATAGTCTCCTCTCTCAGAGGCAGATCAAGGAATGTATGTAAGCTGGTGGGACAGTTTGGAATACTGTTTCCAAGGGCAGGATGGTGCTGTTGAGGACTTCGGTATTAGAAAGAGGACGGTTCTGATGAAGACGGGCATTCTAAATGGGAGAGGTTGCAACATTGCAATTCATTGAGCTCATAGCCAGAATGCAAGCCTTTAAGCAATTTATTGAGTTCATAACCAGAATGTAAGCCTTGAATGTTTTAATCTCTTCAGCACTTTCAAATCGGAATGACTACGAAACATATTTATCATTAAATGACATGAAACTTCCCGAGTTGTTTTCACAGTTAGTTTGGACGAGTCCAGATTCAACATCCGAACGATGTGCATTATTTTGTGACTGAGAACTTATGGAAATCCCCACTCGTTGGTAACGTTCGGGAAACAAATATTAACCGCTATTTTCAATTTCATTATACACGCTGTACGTCTATGTTGACCAAAACTGTAACAAATACATCTGTTTGTTAGTTAACTGTTGTGGGTCGCTGAGTGAGGGTCGAAGATAAGTAAGGGAATAAAATTGCTGGTGATATATAAAGTCAGTGCTCCTTTAGATTTTATTTGAAAAAAAAAAAATATGAAGGCTTTGAGGAGGTAATTCTCACTTCACTGGGATGAAACCATTCGCTGGATGCATCAGCTTTATTCCTCCGTCAAATTTTTCCTTTGCCTTTTGAGTTTTTGAAAGTCATTTTTCCATCTTCGGTTTTTATTGCTCTTATCGTTCACGTATTTTCCTTTCTTGCCAAGATTAATGCGTCATACCAGCTACGTTTTCTTTTTCTGTTGCGTGTTTACTTCCCAACTTTCATTACGTTTTTCCCTTTCCCCAGTCAGTCTCTCTCTCTCTCTCTCTTTATTTCCCAACTTTCATCATGTTTTTCCCTTTCCCCAGTCTCTCTCTCTCTCTCTCTCTCTCTCTCTCTCTCGTTTCGTTTTTCGGCGTTTTGCCTGTTGAATGCCATTAGTTTTTCGCCCTTGTTGCACATCTGGCCTTTTGGTGTATAGGTGATTTGGTGAGTTACGAGTGACAGTCTATTTCCAGCATGCAGGCGGCGTTATCTTCTATTTTTGCCAATACGAAAAAATATAATTTTTTGTAGAATACCTTCCTGATGCACTGCTATGCATGAATTGCGCTTATTCCACGCTCTTATGACTGTATGCCGTGTATTTATTTTGTCTTTTATATTAAATATGCATCGTAGTGTTACTGTCATTGCTGCCCTTTGATCATACAGTATATGCAATTTGTTATGTGTTTACACGTGGTAATAAAAATGAAATAATTTGAAGGCAATATGCGATATCCAACAGGGTCATAGCATAAAAGCCATACATAAATCAGTACCTTGAGCATTTTCCCTTTATTAGTTAGCTATATATATTGATAATTATCAGGTGGACCCGTAAATATTATAACGTAGAATCGCATCTTGATGAAATTCATGTTTATAGCGTATGAAACACTGCAAATGTGCAATGTTATCTAATACGACGAAGAAAAGATGAATTTCTTTTATGAAAAAGTTATCTGAGTATCTATATCTTCTATGCAGTGTGTGGGGTAGTGCACTGATGACAAGTAGTGCAGGCAAAGCATAATAATGAGAATACTTAGGCTGTATTCTGAATATCGTGCAGATGATGATGGAATTATTCTTTTAGCACCGCTAACAAATAATTTTTTGGTTCCTTTTGTTTATAAGCAATACATGGATGGAAACTACAAAGATTTTTTTTTAAAGAAATGGGCTTCACAGATCCACTTCTTACAGCTTCGTGAACTGCTGCTGTATCGATCATCGCTCATACACTCTTCAGTTCACCATTTTGTTCATAATGGAAAATCCTAGCATATATTTCTTTTCCTGAGTAGCCATTATGCGTCTGGTTTCTTAATTACCGTTAGTTTTTTCTTTTAATTAGGGGAACATCTGTTCCTATGACTCTTCTCTTCTCTCTAATTTTTCAGTTCAGAGATATTTACCTTTCTGTTTTATTGCAATACTTGTGCAAAACATGCTGAGATTAGTGGGTTATCTTAGCAGAATATCATAGTTTTTTGCATACTATAAAAATAAGCGTGGCGATTTGCGGTAAAGTTTTTATTAGAACGCTCACGGAATATGCTTTTTGCTTTTTGTCCCTGATAAAATAAGTAACAGTAATTTTCTGCGACCCCAGGTACTTCAGCGTAATTAAATGTTTTCACATATTCTGTTATTCGTTTTACCTATTTTTTTCAACTCATTAAAAATGAAGGGTTATTTTCAGTTAAATCGGAAATTGATGTTTCAGATGTCTACATTTTTTGTATAGATTTTTATGACTCAAGAGCATATGACTCAAGAGCAGTAAAACATGTAAAACTTTCCCTCTTGCATTTTACGCTCTCCTTCGCTTCTGTTTGGGATCCATTTTACTTTTTCCTTCATTTATTTTGAGCATTATGCATCTCATGATTCCTCTCTTATTTCTTATTTTTCGAAAAAGAGAAATCGGATATTTTCCCTTTCATTTTTGCTGTTCAGGTCTGAGGTGTAATTTTGCTTTGGGAAAAATACTACTGAATGATCCCTGTTTTGCATCTAGAGCCTGGGAAACTCCCGTCATTTTAGACTTTTCAAGATTAGGGATTAATTTTTTCTTTTTTTTTATCTGGAATTTCAAATGATAGAACTGATACGGTTTCCATTTCTTTCTTTGTAATTATTTTATCCTTACTGGGGTTTTTGGCTTCATCTCTTTGCTACCAAATTAATATGATGTGCATATTGGATCATTTCCCACTGGATCGGTTCTCATTCAGAGTTATCCCGGGCAGCGTCGGGTTGGTCAGCTAGTAGCCTAATGAATAAACTTCGGACAGCTGTTTTAGAATTGACTTGCTGAAACAAACGAGTATCTTCTGATCTCAGTTCTGTAGAATATGATACCAGTCGAACATTTCCTCAGGTCAGATTTCTTTTGTCGAAAACGACTACTTTTTACAGAATTATGTTGCTCTCACATTTAACCTATGAAAATCTACGTAACGTGTTGTACAGCATCGTGTTTCGTAAGGGTTTTAAGAAAAACATTTTCCTTCTCCATTTTATATAAATAAACCCTTTTCTACTTATTGAGAAGTTGAAAGTTTTTATTTTCCTAACCAGATAAAAAGTTAATAGCGAATCAAGTATGTTTACGCCAAATCTAATTACGCAGTAGCCAAACAATTTTGCTTATTCAATATTCTTTCAGTAGAGTACAGACTTGGAGACAAGCATGTATTAATACAAGGTTCTGTGATGGAATCCGATTACCTAAGAGGCTTTATCATCACCATTGTCATTATGGAGATGGTGATTATACATTTTTCCTCAGTTAGGTTTTATCTCTTCATTATTTTATCTTAGTTACTGAATACCGAATAAGAGGCAGAAGGAACGCTACCGTAGGCAACTGGGAATGAATTTATATTTGTTTTTTTTTTTCTGATTAGATTGTTTAACAAACGAAATATAATATACTGTTATGTTTTGTATATGACTGAACTTTTTTAACTTCATTTCAATTTTATTTTCATCTCGATCAAACAGAAAATATTTTGTTTTATTAAAATGGTATAAATTATGCGGGTTATTTTTAATTTTACTTTTTCCCGTTTAAAAATGTAGCAGGAATAAAATATGCAGTGAGATTATTTGCAAATATTATTTCGCACACTTTTCACCATTGTGTCCCTATATATTGTTTATTTGCTCTTGTGTCACATCTTCTTAGCTAAAGGAAACAGTTCATTTCCTAGTCCCTTCCCTGATTTTACTTCAGTTCTTAGGAATAATTCTGTTCGAAAGTTTCTTCAAATTGATTCCCGTCGTTCATGCAGTGCCTAGGGAGTTTTATTTTAACTTTTTCTTGAACTTCTCTATTTCCCTCTTTCCTTGTGAAGAATTCACCAAGTTTTATAATTTCTTAAGATATATCTCCCCCTTGCAATTGAAGACGTCTAAAGCAGCTGTTTCGTTTCTTCCGTCACTGAGAATTATTTGTCATCTTGTTTGCAGAATCAAACTGCAAGTGGGCGATTTCCGGTTCTGATTCAAGATTTCTTTTAGGATTTCACCTAATCGTTTTCTGTTTTCATGAATTTGATTTCCTTTATATTTATGGAAACTTCTGCACTTACATGTAGATTGGTAAATGAAAGAGTTCATACTCATAAGCTCTGAATAAAGTAGCTGTTTCGATATTTGATTGATTTAGTGTTAGTACGTTCTCTCTCTCTCTCTCTCTCTCTCTCTCTCTCTCTGTGTGTGCTTTAACTCAGTGAAAGGAATAAATGCTTCTGTGTCTCCGTTAAAATCGAGGAACGTTCATTAGTATACGTGAATGTTGCATGATAAGTCCTTAAAACTCTCTTTCTCTCTCTCTACCTGTCACCCTTTTTCAATAGAGCAATGAATATCCATAAATGGAGTGTCACCACCTTAATTGCTCTTATTATATCTTGAAGGAACATGCCAAGACGGGACTAGTATAGGCGCTTTTTAAACCCTTCCTATGCCAATTGGGCGATGATGAAAGGCTTCACCTTAATGGATGTTTACGTCACCCATGCCAGTGCAAGTTCATTTTGGTTGACAATGCCTCCATCTTTATTCATTCTTTACTATTGATTCTGATTTCTTATCCATGCCATCATTGCATACTTTGTCTGGCGAAATATGGAAGTGTCATAGTTGACTAGGTATTTTATGCAAGAACTTGAAAGTGTGTTATTTTTTTGTCATATTATCAAAAACAGTAGGATTATGGTCTAGGGAGAGATTAGTGTACTGTAAGGGAAAGGTACAAGGTTCATTTAAAAGTTCTCAGACTCACCAAGAAAACAGACGCTAAAACATTTACAGATGCATCATGACTACAACCACGTTTATGAACATACAAAGTAAATTACTGTTTTAATTTGATTAAATTGCACGCAAGGCCATTTTAACTCCTAAGGGAGAAAACTCTTTCTAAAACTGGACAAAAATACACCTCACAGGGATAAAATATCTATAAAAGAAGGGTACGGCAAACAAAAATATCAAAGTCCCGATCAGTTGTTTACGGAAGTCCTTTTTTCCTGTTCCATCCCTGTCCACGATGTCTAACCCCAGCCGTTCTCTCTCTGTCATCTCTTTTACATTTTCAGTCAAAATCCTATCTTACCCCTGCCTCTCGTACTAAGCCCTTATAACTCTTCGCGTTCCCTCTATCACCTTTATCTTTGATCCTTTCTGGCATTTACACATAGCTTCCATACACGCGATACACACATATATATATATATATATATATATATATATATATATATATATATATATATATATATATATACTGTATATATATATATATGTATTATATAAATATATATATATATATATATATATATATATATATATATATATATATATATATATATATAATGTGTGTATGTATATATCATCAGATTCATAACTGCAAAATATGAATGTGGTCAAAACAAAAGCTTCTCGAGAAGGCAATTGTGTTAGAGAGAGAGAGAGAGAGAGAGAGAGAGAGAGAGAGAGAGAGAGAGAGAGAGAGAGAATTACTCTGAGGGGATTACGATCCCTGAAGACAATGCATGCCAACAAGGGGTCCGCGGAACCGCACCTGTGTCCTGAAAGGGATTTCGTACAATTCCAAAGCTTCAGGATTGGTGCGGGATTCTTTCCTATCGTATAACGTTGAATGATGACCAACTACTGCTGATATCCCCTTATTTTATTTTCTTTTTCTTTTCTCTCTCTCTCTCTCTCTCTCATGCCCGTTAATATTTAAACCTTTGACTGCCAGGCCAAATTTGTGTGTGCAGGCAGAGTTCAATTTTATCATAGTTTATGCATTCAAAATTCAGAAGTGCACTTCCAAAAAGCATCGAAGTTAATTAAATACAGGCACAACATTATAAGAAGCCATCATGTAACTACCTATACGAAGCTGAAGAAACGTTCAGTTGTTTGTGTTCTCTATGAATCCTCCTAATACCAATACTCTTTAGTTACTGCCAAAAGAAATCTGATAAATTTTATAGAACAGACATCAATTAATAATTGTAATTCCTTTGTTACCTGTGAGCTACAATTCAGATATCTTCCATTGATTTAAGCAAATACAACAAGATCCAAAGAAATTAGAAAAGTTCCACGTGGAAAAAAAAAGTCTTATTTTCTTTCATTAAATTCAAACTCTTTTTCTGCATATGGTATAGATGGCGTTAATACTATGAAAAAATGCATTTCATTTACCAGCACGTTAATAATATATAGTATATAAATGCTAAGACGCAGGGGAGGTGCGTAGGTATGTACGAGTATACAAAGCCAATTTATCTTGAATAGCAAAGGAACAAGCAATGATAACGAATGATGGCAGTAATGAAAGTACCATGACTATAAGTACTATACATCATAACAAAAATAATAATATAATTAGTTTTCGCCGAAAATATTTCCTATCATTCGCTATAGATTAAACAGAATTATAAGAA
The DNA here is from genome assembly GCF_040412425.1 of Macrobrachium rosenbergii. NCBI lineage: Eukaryota > Metazoa > Arthropoda > Malacostraca > Decapoda > Palaemonidae > Macrobrachium > Macrobrachium rosenbergii. The sequence continues at coordinate 25,429,355 of NC_089757.1, forward strand.
AAAAAGCAGTCATGGTTTGCAAAACCGAATCTATTCCTTCAAAATTGCTGACAGCCATTAGTGCATGGCTGCTCGATTTCCTATATGTATTTCCAAAAATATGTTCAAACACATTCCTCAGTATCCGCACTGGCGGAAATTAGATATCTGGGCACAATATTACCTATCAAACTACAGTTTAAAATTAATATAAATGTACAAAGGATCCACGCAGAATGGATGTAATGTTTTAATTTGAAGGTGGCAAAAATGAATGCATATAGCTACTGGGTAATTTGTTATATACGTTTTCATTTCGTATTGTTAATTTGAGAGAGAGAAAGAGAGAGAGAGAGAGAGAGAGAGAGAGAGAGAGAGAGAGAGAGAGAGAGAGAGAGAGAGAGAGAGAGAGAAGCAAAGCTTTTCAACAAAATACAAAAATACGTAATAATCATCCAAATGAATCCGTGAAAGGCAGGAAAACGACTCAGTCCAAGGGAATCTTTGCTTTCATCATTAAAACAACAGCTTATATTCAAATAGTCTCGTGAGTCCTTTCACACATGCAAAAAATTGTCCTCGGCAAGGGTGTACGAAGAAAAGCACAACAACTAGAGATCATTATATTATATAAGGAATCTTGTCTTGAATAGAAAGAACCAAGCAAGAGAGAGAGAGAGAGGGAGAGAGAGGCCCTTGCTCTAGTACAGAGGGTGGGGATAAAATGAGGGATTTGTAGGACGACTGACAAAGTCTATAAATGACTTGTATCAATAAGAAAAAATCATAAAATTGATAGATGTCTATAAACGGTGCAGAACAGAGAGAATTGATTCGTTGCAAAGTTTTAACACTATTATCAACGAAAACACAATTCTACACTACGGCTGGAGAAGCCTTGGTATTTAGATACCTCCGGGGGGGAGCAGACCATCTCTCTCTCTCTCAAGTCTTATCTTCTGTGACGATAATAGTCGAGATATCTAGACATAAAATAGATAGGCGGGTCTTCATATCCACAGAGACTTCCGGAACAATTGCTGACGACAAGGTAGCCTTCCGGGTCTTATTCTCCCTTTGTACCCAGCCCCCTGGATTGCTTCCCTTGGATGTTCCGGTTCTTCGGGGAAAACCTCGATTTCTGCTTCACTTACTTTCCGCTTTGATTTAAGTTTTCGTTCGTTCCTTTTGCATTTTTATTTTTATATATATTTTTTTTAATATACTTCATCATGCTGAAACGTTGTTTACGAGAATATCCGTAAAAATTTTGTATTTCCGTATTGGATGTGGACATCAATAAGAGAATGATCTTAAAATTACAGCATTTATTTTTCATAACAATAAGAACGGTAGTGTCACGAAAAACAATTTCATATTTACCCGAAACCCCCCAAAAATAAATAAAATATTTATTTTTATTTCGTTACCTATGCTGCCCTAAAATGGAAGACTGCAGTATCTGTAAAAATACAAAACTGAGAAAAATGATAGATACTCCCTTGCCTTATTACTCATTTTTCAGATACTGCAAATGGGACCCCCTAAATACTCGTGGAAAACACTGAAGAATCATTCTGAAACTGCAGTAATTTGTGTATTTGGTGCTTCACGAGCCCAATAGGTGGCACATCTCAATTTCGAAAATTTTGCAGATACTGCAGTTGTCCATTTTAGGGCAGTATGGAATCCGCCATTCGTTATATCCCTGACAATTCTCCCCTGGGAAAAAGAAAGTGGCACACTAACAAACTTGGCAAACGCCTGGTAGGAGAATATAGGGATCAAAGACAACAAAAGAGGGTCTTAGAAATTTTGGGGCGGGAGGAAGTCCCACTGCACGACTAGCCTTCACCTTTTCTCCCTTCCTTTGCTATTTCACCATTTAGGAGTGCTAAGATTTTTTTTTCGTCCGTATTGTCACACAATAAAATCAAGAAATCTGCGATAAAATTTCATCTGAATCTGTGTGTGTGTATATATGTGTGTATGTGCTGGATTTAATCCTACAAGCAAGCATCTATTTAGCCTTGGTTTCATGGACTGTGAAACTTAAGCTTATTTCTATAAAGTTTTGTTTTTTAGTAAAGGAAAATAATTGGTCCTGGAGACCGGTTTAATGCTTCCAACTGAAATATCTTTGTTTCTTCTTCATTTAATAACCTCGGAAAACAACAAACACGTCTCTGGACACTTCTATATGTCGGTGTGAGCAATGATAATAATAACAACAGTTATTACTATTATTTTTATCCTGATGATGACGGTGATGTTTTAGATTACGCCAGACATGAGCTGGCTCGGCTCTTGATCTATGGCATCCCGTACACATTAATAGTTTGATAAGTATGACTTGAACTTTTTGGCTTATTTTGAATTTTCAGTGATTCCGCAAAGGTTGTCTTAAACGTGATGAATTTGAGTACTAACAGTAGCAGAAAGTTCATGCCAACTTGACAGTTTTGGGAAAGATTTCACCTTGAAATATTGTCTTTATTTGGGAATTTCGGTGTTTCGCAGGTTATTCTGTTTTCATTTGTGGTCTTTCTTGGCAAGATACTTAAAATAAAATTGTTATGATCACCCTTCGCCTGTTAAAAGGTTAATATGTCATCCCTGAAAGGTCAATTTTCCGTGTGGTTGAATGTCTTATTTGCGCTCAGTTTGAAAGGGTAACTTTTATTATTGGTCGCCAAATAATAAATGAAAGACGTGTTTCATGATAAGGATAAAGAGACGATGAGTAATAATAATAATAATAATAATAATAATAATAATAATAATAATAATAATAATAATAATAATAATAAGCTTTATTTCCAATATTTACATTGGCTATTCTGTATCTTACCTGGATAAAATGTATTTCGATGAAAGAGTTACATTTCATACCACTTACAATTTACTAAAATATATACAAGCCTGAATGAACATCTGAAACGTAGCCCTGCAATACATAGTGTAGTAGTAAGTAAAATATTATTTACACGTGTAAATTCAGCATCATCTTGATTTAGAAAGCTGAACTCCTATTGTTACAATTCTGGAAATGCAGAGTGATATTACAGTATAAAGAGAGATGTGTTGGTGACGCAGAACAGTTCCTGCTCCGTTCCCCTTTATTGCCCGTCCGGTGTTTTGCGGAAAATTAAATCTCATTTTGTTATACTTGCATTAAGTTTTCTTAGAAGATAGTGTACTGCAATGTCTAGGAAACTCGTTTGAAATATTATTGCCATATTGGTAAAAGGGAAAAAATAGGCGATAGTTTAGATCTTCTACAACTTTGTCATGACCTCATAGAAGTATGAAGTCTTATTTTTATCCTAGTACGAGCATTTTCACGCCGATAGCTCATTCTGCGTTAATCATTTTGCAGTAGTATCGTGAATTTGTGCATATTTCTCCAATATCAGAACATGCATTTTATATTTTGATTCTACTGTAGGTGTATAAAATACAAATATATATATATATATATATATAGTATATATATATATATATATATATATATATATATATATATATATAGAGAGAGAGAGAGAGAGAGAGAGAGAGAGAGAGAGAGAGAGAGAGAGAGAGAGAGAGAGAGAGAGAGACTCCAACAACATAAATGCGCTACGTATAACACGTCACCTTTTCCATAGCTTAAAAGCACAGGAAGTCACAGTTACCGTAGAAGTGAACAAGTAAAAACTGCGCCGAAGTTTCTTCGGCGCAATCGAGTTGTCTGTACAGCGTATAATCAAGGCCACTGAAAACAGATCTATCTTTCAGTGGTTTCGGTATGATGGTGTATGAGCAGGGGCCCATGAAACTTTAACCACTATCCGGTGGTGGCATGTCCCATATCATTTGCCAGGCGCACCATTATGGCTAATTTTAAACTTAATAAATAAAATTTATTAGTGTGAGAGGGCTGCAATTTGGTACATTTGATGATTGGAGTGGTGATGATCACTATACCAATTTGCAGCCCTCTAGCCTCAGTAGTTTTTAAGATCTGAGGGCGGACATAAAAAGTGCGGACAGAAAAAAGTGCGGACGGACAGACAAAGCCGGCACAATAGTTTTCTTTACAGAAAACTAAAAGTATGAGCATATACTGAAAAACTGATGTCCTGCAATCAGAGATGAAGTCTTGGAGATACAGATTCATCAAATGAATGTTGCAATACCTCCGTTGTTGGTTTCATATTGACAATTAAGTTCTGTCGATGACTCGACAATTAAGTTTCATCAGATCTTCTCGTAAGAGATGAAATCATCCCTGAGTAATAGTGCTTCAATCCTTGCTTTATTATTCAAGTCAAAAACCAAATGGCACCACTCACTGATGACGATGTTTGTCCACAAGTTGGAGAACAAGCAGCAGCTGCTTTCCTTCAGGGCAATGTAAGGCAATCATTGGTCTATTTCCTTGTCCAAACAACCTCAGATTTCATGGACATGGCGTTCTCTCTCTCTCTCTCTCTCTCTCTTCTCTCTCTCTCTCTCTCTCTCTCTCTCTCTCTCTCTCTGGCATGCATTTAAGTCATGTATGTCTCTCGCTCAAAATAAATACAGATTTAGTGGTTAAAAGAGTGTTGCCATGATAATCGGACCGCCTGCAAATATTGTTAGAAATTAATTTTACTGTTTTTTTGAAGACGTATCCATAGCCTTGAATTAATATATATATATATATATATATATATATATATATATATATATATATATATATATATATATATATATATATATATATATATATATATATATATATATATATATAATATAAATATATATATTCAGTTAGCTTATGTTAAATGCTTTTACTCATAAATTTTTCGATATTGATTTTAAAATATTAAAAATTTCCGAAATATCTCCATAATTAGGTTTGTTGGTAAGATATAAATAACAGGTGTTAATCATAAATGAATAGTTAATTTTAATCAGTAAGCGTATTGTGTTGGTTGATTTTACTTATTCCCTCTCTGAGTGCATCTGCAGTACAAAAGTCTTTGGGATAAATATTTCCATGCCCCATTTTAATGCTTTTCAGCAATGTCAGTAAATCATTCTTTACTGTTGTGTAAAACCTTACCGACTGGTTGGTCCGTATACATGATTTTTTCCTATAACTTCTGGACAGGACGACATTACATTGCAAACTTTTTAAAGATTATGATTTCCCAATTTTTTAGTAATTATAATCGAAGCATATTCAGCAAGTTTTTAAAATTACTATTATGATTTATATATTGAAGTCAAAGATGCTAATAAAAAATATAGGAGAGAGAAAGATAAAGCGCGCTTCACGAGAGTCAAGCTGTTTAGACTTTGGAGATTACTGGCATTAGAACCTGGACTTTTCATTTGCTCTATTGGTCATTGCCGAACGGCAAACAACTCTTGAACGACGCTCAGAAATGTTTGCCCTTTCCTGGTTCGAAAAGCCCTCCCAAAGAAATTTTGCCACAATTCGAAATAGTTCGAATTTAGAGAAGTATTTCGTAATGCAAGGGTAAAATTTAAAAATTCACTTCAACAATATGGTTGCCCCAAACATATCCTACAAATGTTTTAGGAAGAGCAAACACATGCAAGTGGCGTGACTGCTGTCATAGAACTGATGGCTCTGTGTTTATAGGTTATCAAAAATGATATCACTGCGCCAGAACGTGGGCATCCGACCTCGAATTGGAGAATACCTTCCTTTAAGGACATCTGCCGCTGTCAGTAGCTGTTGAAGAACCATTTCCCGTTCTGCTGTTACATAACCTGAACCGGCGGATATTCGCCCTAATAACCAATAAAGGTATATATATTGCCAGTGGCTGGTTGTGACACCTGGTACAAATACTGATACGGACAAAACGAAGACAGTAAAAACGTGAAAGTGGAGAAATAGGATGGAAATTCTAGGTATTAACTTGCAATTTATTTATTATATTTTATTCTGTACCTTTGCTTTGTTAGAACAAAAGAAATACCCAGAAAATATCCCCATTCAAAAGACCGTTTGAAATCTAGAGCATCACTTGTCCTTCCGAGAGAGAGAGAAAGAAATCTAGACCATTACTTGTCCTTTCGAGAAAATTGAGAGAGAGAGAGAGAGAGAGAGAGAGAGAGAGAGAGAGAGAGAGAGAGAGAGAGAGAGAGAGAGAGAGAGAGGGAAATATTAGGTTTGAACATTGCAGACCACTATGGTTTTTGGACAGAAATATGTTCCAGATTCTTACACGACACACGGCAATATGTAACAAATGCATAGCACATGTTCTTAAGAGGTGCTTAGAGGAAGACGAGATTATTTTCTTATTAAAAAGAGAAATATCTGTCATGCTTCCTTTCATTTCTAAATCTGAAATTTCTTTCGCATGTGAGTTCTTCTGATTTTCGGGGACAAACGAGACAGGCCATCGTGAAAGGAGTGAACTGACTTTGCAAAAGGAACTTCCATCTTTATAGAACAGAACTGAGTAGGTGGGGATAGCTCCATTATCGGGATTATGTTGTAGTATGTCTTTATATTTCCTTACTTGACTTCCCATTTCACAGGAGATTAATCCTTGAGAAGAGACATTCGCCTGGAAATAAGGTTTTGTATATACATTACACATACACACACACACACATATATATATATATATATATATATATATATATATATATATATATATATATATATATATATATATATATAATTATATATATATATATATATATATATATATATATATATATATATATATATATATATATATATAATATATTATTTTCTTGCTTCCCTTTATTTGCGTATAAGAGTTTGTCATCCTTTAGTATCATTCGGCCTGTTTTAGTGTCTCCAGAGCATATTCTTTTTAAAGAAAGTTATTTTTATTTTCTAACTTTCTTATGCTGAGGATAATGAGGCTGATTTCAGTTTCATCCAGTCTTATTTATGAAATTTTTGTGGTTGCTCTCTGTACTACAAAATATTCTTTGAATTGATTATCATTTTTAATGTACGTTTATGTCTCATTCAATATTCTCATTTTTTTCATTTCCACATTATTTCAAAAAAGTTTTCTATTTACATTATATATTATTATTTTCTTTTTTCTCTCGTATATGATAAAGGAAAATACTTGAACACCAGACACGGATAATATTGCAAAGACGTTATGCGTAGAACGATTTCCCGGTATCAATTTCTGGCTCTTAGATTGGTTTCTGTTTGCGGTTATCGTTCATGACTGGCCCCTTCCTTATATTCCAAAGATATCAGATACCATATGGCTCTTACCTTCTACTGGGAATGTTTTGCAGATCTGAGAGTGAATTTATATTATATATATATATATATATATATATATATATATATATATATAGATATATATATTTATTTATTTATATATATATGTATATACACATATATATGTATATATATACACATAAACATATATATAATATATTCCATAATGGTGAGGTGTATTAACAATTCCTTTGTACATTCAAACTTTGGCTTCCTTTAACACTCCTGGACTCCTCACCAGCCTTTTGGACACATCCTGTTACCCCTCCGCTTTCAAAAATATTGTGACTCACCTTTCTCTCACCCTAACATCATCTATTAATTTTCATTTCCAAAATACTTAATAAAAAATCATCTGCTATCATTCTCACGCCATGTGTGTTGCCCTTTATTGCTTTATCTCTGTGATTTATCATTATTCCCTAATCTTACCTTTTCTCATAATTACACTTATCTTTCTCCTCTGGCAAAGAATTCATATCCTTTCACTAGTTCCTGCAATTTTCTCTTTTCACTAGTTCCTGCAATTTTCTTTCACTATCTGCAAACATTAGCCATTCCAAAAACCATTCATGATTCATTTTCTCGTTCCAGCTTTTGGACTTATATCTATGAGCTGATCTTTATCTTATTTTTCACATCATTCCACCCGGAAAAAAAAAACCAATAAGGTATGATACACCCTTGGCCCAGCTCATTTGTACACGACACCCACAAATTCTAACACACTCAGTTTCCATCATGAGAAATCAAATAACTAAGCAACTTACCTTATAAACCATATATCCACAGCATTCTCCAGTTTACCTATCCATCGATCCAATCATATCTTTTTCTATATCCAATAATGGAACCCAGTTTTTACCCTTATGTTCAAACGTTTTACGTACATAAATGCTATATTATCAAAATCTAATCAACACACACACTATTCCTTGTTTAATTCCAAAACGTTCTTCCTTATCTGATTTCCTGCCATTTGTCTTACTCTCGCTATTATAGTATTACACTTCCTGATACAGTAAATAATATGACCCTATATTTCTTACTGTCATCCCTAGCACCTTTATTAAAGGCAACAATATCTGTTTGTCACACTGAATATTTGACCAAACGCTATAAAATTTTCTAACTCTAGATAAAACCTGATCACTAGCGACAAGAGTTCCTCTGTAGAGAAAAATTTTTAATTTGTGAAGATAAAAGGAGGGGCTTTAAAAAGGTGATATTATGATGCTGACAAATTCTCCTGTAATTATAATATAATTTTCTTAATGATTATTCCTTTTAGCAATTATATAAAATCTGTTTAAATGGAGTTCATTCTTTATAAGATTATACACAAATCCTGTTCACTAACTTCACAAGAAAATACGAATTTACTAGGCACAGCAACAGGGAAAAATTATGGGAAAAAATAAATAATCATTGAAATGGAATATCTTTTTGATGCAGCAAAAGAACATCCTCTGCTTCACACACTAAGAATGTCAGCAGAAAATGATGAATTTTGTCCGATTACACGGAAAAGCGAAGCAGATATTTTTCGTTGGCGAAACAATATCTCAGAATGTTTGTGTCTAATGTTGCGCGAAATATATATAAGGTTCGTGCATGCCACATTCGGAAAAGTGTTACGAGGGAGC
>NC_089757.1:25443264-25450764 GCF_040412425.1 Macrobrachium rosenbergii
CAGCCAGCTGACATTAGTTGTTTTGCCAGCAAATGTACTATCTGCGTGTATCAGCCTCTCTTTAGCGTTAACATTATTCTCTTCTTTCTTTGCATAAAATATGCATGGAATATTCGGTACCTTAAAATTACGTATGAGTAACATCCCGTCAGAAACAATCCCATATTCCCTCAGCATTCAATCTCTCCAGCTAGATCGTGCAATAACGGTTACCAATTCCAAATCTAAAATGTATAATGAATTGTCGATATGCAATCGTACAACAGATGATCTGATGTTATTATAACAAACAAATCTTTGAATTTGCTACCGATATCATGGCGAGTAAAATATCTCTTAATAATATCTTAATCACAGATCGATGTCTTTATCATAATTTCCTTAAATTGTAGCCAACTGTTATGCTAAAAGAATGAAACTTATAAACCATTTTAAAAATACGGATCTGTCTTTGTTCAAAAAGAGAATCTGTGATGCCTTAAATAATTGTATTTGCCGATGTCATAAATCTTGCTCTTGAGGATAGACAGATAAACGACTGTAATTCACAGTTCTTGAACCACTGCATCCTGATTGTAAACTATGCTCATGATGATTCGACAGTAGTTATTGTATCCAGCCACACGTCTCATCCTTAACATATTTAATTACTTTTAAGATCACTCACGTTAATTATTAATTTTGTCAGGGGATAAATAATAATAATAATAATAATAATAATAATAATAATAATAATAATAATAATAATAATAATAATAATAATAATAATACCAAAACTAATAACTGTTCAAAATATTATGGCACATGCATGCTTCCTTACAAGAACGAGTTATTACGTTAAGTTGGACTTTCAAAACACTATTGTAATTTCTTGTGGCAAATCAAATTCAATTCGTTCCTTGACTTTCTAGCATTCGAGTGGTTCAAATCGAAGTTGAGCTCGGTCAGTTTACAATGGGTTGAAGAGATTCACCAAGCTCAACGAATTGAAGGGCTAATTACCTTTCTAATGTGACGTGGATGCCACATTGATTCCAAACAATATTACAGGTGTGCAAACAAATTTTTTTATTTCTTACTTGGACTGATATTTGCCATACGCAAACATACCAATAAAAATGTGAATTAAAATTCGAACATCTAAGGCGCAAACTTTCGAAAGAATCATTCATCATCCGCTTAGACAAAGTGCCATTCCCTTAACGATGCATTACAATAATGAGCTTACGGAACAAAATCCATTACATTACAATGGCATTGCCCTGAGCAAGAAGTTTACATTAGAGACTGTCAATCTCAACTCTCTCTCTCTCTCTCCTCTCTCTCTCTCTCTCTCTCTCTCTCTCTCTCTCTCTCTTTCTCTCTTTGGTTTCATTGCATAAAGATTAACAGAAACTTGTCGTTGTCCAGTGTATTCAAATGCTGATTTTCCTACAATTCAAGTAACCGAAGACACAAAGTGAGCACACTGAATGAATGCGCATATTGAGTATATATCACAAATTCATCACCATATATGTATAGATATACTGTATATATATAGTAATATATATATATATATATATATATATATATATATATATATATATATATATATATACATATACATATATATATATTATATATACATACATATACATATATATAAAGATATATATACGTATGTACATTGATCAACGGTGCCCCTGCTCATTGTTTTGAACCAGTTTTCTACAACATACTAACTCGTATTTTAACATACAACAATAATACCACACAACAAACAAATTATATTCCCCCCCTTAATTCGTGCCTCCAGCAATAAGCAACACTCACTACAAAGCTCATCCTTTACCGTATGACTTCTTAGTGGGTCCTTGGTGCAAGAAACTTCACTTCCAAGACATCAGTCGGATTATGTGTCTACATACAAGGCTCATCAACAGCACATCGATCACCTGTGCACACTTCCTCTTTTCCAAGCTTTCAAGACTCGTTTCTAACACCTCTACCCAGTCTAGTCAGCCTTCCTCAGCTCCCCACCCCCCAACCACCTCTCTCTTCTTTCTCACAGGATTTCAAAATTATTTAAACTCCACACAAATCAATCATCGGAAAATTTTTCCCTGTGACTTAGCTACCTTAGAACACTGTGGTCCATTTTTTACCAAATTTCACCTTTTTGCAACATCTCCCTCGTATTCTGCACTACTCACACTTTCATACTTTCTCACTTCATCTGCATTCAGCGCTCACACACTCACGTTTCACTGCCGTGACGGAGAATCTACTTTAAGCCTAGGAACAAGAGCAAACTAAAACCATTTGCGTTTCGCGTTCTTGTATATTCTGTAACTTTCAGTGCATCCAGAGTAAGCTTAATTTAATCAAGTTGCTTGTTTACAAGTTTCCTCTGAACCGGTATATTTCAACGGAATGTATTACTCTCCAAAATTAATCATTAACAGCACTAAGGGAAGCTGTGCTGATGCAAGAGTAAGGATTTACACGTCATAAGTTGCTTTTACTTCTGTTAAAGTGGATTTCAGTTCAGAATACCGGCAAGCAAAACGCAAATTCTTCTCCAGACAGAAAACAGTTGTTGCTCACCATTCATCCTTAATTCAGAATTAGGACCGTGATGCATGTCTTGAAGATATTGTTGCAAAAAAGTTTCTGTGGCTCACTTTGAAAGAGGAAAGTAGGAGGAAGAACACGACATTATCGGAATGTTATGGGTTAGCGCATGCTGAGCCTTTCCAAGAGAGAGAGTGGGTGAAGGCTTTCTTTTCATATTCAGATATTCAAAACTTGACGCCTTTCGTTTATTAGGGTAATCTAACAGAATTTGTATCGTAGTCATACAAGCTTTACCTCCAGAAAATACGTATTCGAATGTGGATTATAAAATATAATATATATACCGCATGTGAAAAGCAAATTTTGTTCTTACCTTTACTGCAAGGGCGAACTTCTTGCTTCCGTTTATAACAGTTAATACAAATCTAATAGGTAAATCAAACTAATAATGCGTATTTGCAGCCTACTCAGAAGCAGATTTGTAGTTCTATGTCACTTTTTTGACTTCCGGTCCAAAATCTAATTCCTTCTTCCAGGGAACACATCCTGTCCGGTGAAATTTGTGTCAAACTTAATCAGCTCTCTTTATACAATTTTTTATTATTAAAACACCAAATTCGATCGTTGCTCTCAACTCGAATTTTCGGACAGGCTCTGAATCAACACTTGACTGGTGTTTCAGTCAATGCCCAGACCTATGTTTGAGAGTTTATTGACATCTGTGGCATTTAAGGCACAGCTGTAGACATTTTAGTACATAAATACATTCCCAGTTCAACAGCAATAAAAAAAACATGCTTGATTAATCTCGTCCCAAGCAGTAAATAAATGAATTTGCTTACTTACCTACACATTTGGTTGAAATTAGTGTAAAATCCACGCCCCATTAAAGAATTAACTTGTGCCTATGGAAGATTCAGCTTGTTTAATCCCATATACAAATCACTTCCATCAACATGATCATTTCATAATCTCTATCTTAATGCTAGTCTTTCGATTTTATATATGCTGCATCACGACCATTGATAAAAAAGCTCAATCTAAAAATTGTGAAAGATTTACCAAACCACAAAATAATCCGTGATGATTTGTTTATGAAATATGGAAACAAAACAAAATAATTTTTCCTATGACTCTCAAACTACTGATGTTTCTGGCATTTTGATATATATATATATATATATATATATATATATATATATATATATATATATATATAATATATATATATATATATATATATATATATATATATATATATATATATATATATATATATATATATATATATATAATATTCAAATATTGGATTACAAAAGGCATGTTCTTGAAAACGATAATTTTGTAGCTAGACCACTCCATACTTCTCTCCCATAACTCATCTTATTCCTCCTATCATTCAGTCTTCTACTTTTCATTCGTATTGCAGTATGATAATACATTTTTCCATTTATATTCTCATTCTTACTCTAACGAAACTTTTCCCCTCTTTATCAAGGGTATCTGTCTTCTTCACTTTTGTACAATATCTACCTCACATATCTTCCCATATTTATAGAGATCTTGCAATCGTCTCCTTATTCGTTCCAATCCAACGTATTCCCAGTCTCCTCACCGTCACAATATATTACCAAAGATTGTTCCCGTTTTTGCCCTGACAGCTGGAGGTGTCGAGAATATTGCCAACTTTTATGCGAGGAACCCAGACATTCCATTGGCCTCCCACAAAAGTCGCCTTTCGTGAGATATGAAGGGATGCGAGAAGAGATAGAGAATGAAGTGAGGAACAAATGAGAGAGAGAGAGAGAGAGAGAGAGAGAGAGAGAGAGAGAGAGAAGAAGAAGAAGAAGAAGAAGAAGAAGAAGAAGAAGAAGAAGAAGAAGCAACGATTACTGAAATCCTTGAGTAGTTCCTTCATGCAACAAAGATGAGTACTCCAGTACCAACTAGCGCAAAACAAAGGTGGCAGTTTTTCTCTAGTATATTTTCCATTCCTGCAGGTGTTTCTATTTTTGTGTATTTGTCTCACTTCTAAGAAAGGAAACCCTCTCAATGGTTCATTTTTTCTTTCTCGGGAGTTGCCTTTTGTGCTAATGGAATTTCGTAACTTTCAAAAATCGTTCATGTTTTACTCGACTTTTTCCTTTACATTATTTTCCTAAAAAATGAGGTCATTAAAGTGTCTTTGATATTTTACATACTGCCATTTTTCCAACATCTGTTCTCACGTTACCGTTATTCAGAATTCACTGCAGTTTAATTACGCTAAGAGTCTTCTAGCTACTTTGCTACAGAAAATACATTTTGTGGCGAAATAAAAAAAAAACACTACGGTATAACACAAAAGGTAGCACACCTACGAAACCTTTTCAACCACATAATTCATTAAATATAATCCACTAAGTGGAAACTGTATTAGACGCAAAAATTTTACGTTTGAATAGATGATGTAATCATCCCTCTCACTGTAATAGTCACAAAGTTTTCCAGCAAATTATTCTCGAACAAAACGGAAATTGCTTCGCATAAAAATTTATATCTTTTTCCCCTTTTGGATTACCTGATTGTTTTTATTTGCAAATCATGTAAAACACAATGATATGAAAAACACAAACTTTCAGTGTCTGAGTGATAAATTTCGTTCTAATTATTCATAAATGTTTATAAATAGTTTTGCGCTGATGACTTTAAAGTTCTATAGTTTTACGACGAGATACGAAATTTAGATTGGCTATGCCATCTATGTAATCTTTACGCGTTGTCTAACTTTACTTCGCCATGGTGGAATTTAATTTTTAATACGGATTTTGAGAGAGAGAGAGAGAGAGAGAGAGAGAGAGAGAGAGAGAGAGAGAGAGAGAGAGAGAGAGAGAGAGAGAGAGAGAATACGTTGCACTCTATTATAATCTACATATTTTGTCTGTCTGGAAAGTTTTAGTGAAAGTTTCATAAATATAAATATCCCTACTGTCTTCTCACGGCGTCTTCTAAGTACAGAAATTATAAATGCATCACATAACATTATTCTTCTGTTGATTTATTAAGCGCAGAAATAACCAATGATGATGGTGCCCAGTCCTGTAACTCTAAAAGCCTATGTTGAATTTAAAGGGGGAATTGAATAGGCCTTAAAAAATATATAATTACAAACAACTACTTGTGTAGGCTGGCAGCTGATCAAATTCATCCTTATTTCCTATTTGAAAAAGGAAATATTCCATCAAAGAATTACACAGGAATGAAATAAAACCTAGCCTCATTTCAACCATGAATAATTGTGCTTATGAGCAAGTGTTTGTCTTCCGAGGAATTCTAATAGAATTTACATTAAAATGGTAAACATGAATAGTCAAATAAATTTACCAGCTAACCCAATGTAGGACATCAGTCGTAATGACGTTACTAAAATTAAATTGACTGTCATTTAACGATAACCGAGTTTCGACAGAGTCTACAGATTTGTGATCATTTGGTTCTCTCTTTCTCTTTGTACAAACACACACACACGCATATATATATATATATATATATATATATATATATATATATATATATATATATATATACATACACACATACGCATCTTTTCATTTCTTTCATGAAGTCTCTTCGGACCTTATTCTTTCAATAAAATATGAAAAATGCATAAACAATATTTGAAATAATAATACAATGATTATAATCACGTTTTCAGAAACTGAATCTTCTCTAATGAAGTAGGTTAGATTCAGACAGAAAAAATAAAGTTACCCCCATTCACTACTGTCAGCTGAGCCGCAGATGTTCCCTCAGTTACACAAAAATCTTATACACAGAACACAAATGCTATTATGCAACCAAACGAATGAGTGCCTAGCACACATTCCTTTTGTTTGGTGGGATGTACATTTTTTAACAATGAAAATAATTTTTTCAAGTCATCTTCCATTATGGATTCAATTATCAAACCTTGTTTCCAATTTACAGACAACAATTACAATATAGATTCTGGAGAGAGAGAAAAAGAGGGAGGGAGAGTGAGAGAGAAATAGATGGAGAATGATTACGATATTAAACGTAACTGTAACCCGGAAGGTCGGGGAATCAAAATTATATGAGTAAATAATAAAATTCCAAAAATTAGAACATGCAAGTTTTTAACCTTTGGATAATCCTGAATCGTTTAATAATTTAAAGTTAACACAATACATGGGATTCTGTCCAATAATGAAAATTTGATCAGAACTTCAATTGCGAATACATTTTAATAGTGAAGAAATTAGTCTAGCATTCCTGGCCCTTCATTCTATAAAATACAATAAAAACATATCACAATAGTAAAATAATTAGCCCTATGTGGCCTCTCCTTTTCTGCAAAGAAAGCCCCACAACCATACAAAGCGATCCTGGCTCCACCATCTTGCAAGGAAAAAGTTTTTAGTTTTTTACCGACTTAAAAAGTTCCGATCGCGCACTCGACAAGTCGACCTAAACTTCAGCATAAGCTCCTTCTGTTACTTCTTCCTAATGAACACCGTATTCTTTGGAAGCTTGAATTTCAAGTCAATGGCCCCCTGTGGTGGGCTTGTTTCATATGAATAGGGCTCATCTTCTGAATAATAATAATAATAATAATAATAATAATAATAATAATAATAATAATAATGTATGGAGAAACTGGTTATCGTCCAGCTTTCCCTCTTCCCTCTACGCTTCCACTTTCTTTTCCTCCTCCTCCTCCTTTTCACCTGTTTCTTTCCCTCTTTCCCTTTCTTACCTCTTAGGGTTCCATATTCTTTGGATTTGAATAACATCATAGTTGAAACCATTGAATTTATTTTGCTTTCATAAATTTCTATTGAAGGACTCTGAAAGTTTAATCCAAGAGAGAGAGAGAGAGAGAGAGAGAGAGAGAAACTAACTACTTAGCTCACCCGTAATATCAAACAACGAAAGTAAAGA